>NW_021703774.1:19677242-19968927 GCF_005190385.1 Monodon monoceros | reverse complement strand
CTCTCTCTTTCTTTCTTTCTTTCTTTCTTTCTTTCTTTCTTTCTTTCTTTCTTTCTTTCTTTCTTTCTTTCTTTCTTTCTTTCTTCCTTTCTTTCTTTCTTTCTCATGCCACGAAGCTTGTAGGATCTTGGTTCCCAGGCTGGAGGTTGGGCCTGAGCTCCTGTGGTGGGAGCTCTGAGTCCAAACCAATGGAATAACAGAGAACCTCAGACCCCAGGGAATATTAATCAGAGTGAGGCCTCCCTGAGGTCCTCATCTCAGCACAAAAACCTGGCTACATCCAACTGCCTGAAACTCTAGGTCTGGACGTCTCTGGCCAAACAACCAGTAAGAGAGGAATACAGCACCACCCACCAAAAAAAGAAAACATGAAACAATGAAAAAATATGTTACAGACGAAGGAGGTAAAAATCAAGAAGACCAAATAAATGACGATGAAATAGGCAACCTACTTGAAAAAGAATTCAGAGTAATATAGTAAAAATGATCCAAAATCTCAGAAACAGAATGCAGAAAATACTAGAAACAGTTAACATGGATCAAGAAGAACTAAAGAGCAAACAAACAGTGATGAACAACACAATTACTGAAATTTAAAAAAACTCTAGAAGGAATCAATAGCAGAATAACTGAGGCAGAAGGATGGATAAGTGAGCTAGAAAATAAAATGGTGGAAATAACTGTCAGGGACCAGAATAAAGAAAAAAGAATGAAAAGAATTGCAGACAGACTCAGAGACCTCTGGGACAACATTAAACACACCAACATTCTAATTATAAGGGTCTCAGAAAAGAAGAGAAAAAGAAAAGATCTGAGAAAATATTTGAAGAGATTATAGTCGAAAACTTCCCTAACATGGGAAAGGAAGTAGTCAATCAAATCCAGGAAGCACAGAGAGTACCATACAGGATAAACCCAAAGAGAGACATGCCAAGACACATATTAATCAAACTATCAAAAATTAAATACAAGGAAAAAATATTAAAAGCAGCAAGGGAAAAGCAACAAATAACATACAAGGGAATCCCCATTAAGGTTAACAGCTGATATTTTAGCAAAAACTCTGCAAGCCAGAAGGGAGTGGCAGGACATATTTAAAGTGATGAAAGGGAAAAACCTACAACGAAGATTACTCTACCCAGCAAGGATCTCATTCAGGTTCGATGGAGAAATTAAAACATTTACAGATAAGCAAAGATTAAGAGAATTCAGCACCACCAAACCAGCTTTACAACAAATGCTAAAGGAACTTCTCTAGGCAGGAAACATAAGAGAAGGAAAAGACCTACAAATCAAACCCAAAACAAATAAGAAAATGGTAATAGGAACATACATATCAATAATTACCTTAAATGTAAATGGACTAAATGCTCCCACCAAAAGACACAGATTGGCTGAATGGATACAAAAACAAGACCCTTATATATGCTGTCTACAAGAGACCCACTTAAGACCTAGAGACACATACAGACTGAAAGTAAGGGGATGAAAAAAGATATTCCATGCAAATGGAAACCAAAAGAAAGCTGGAGTAGCAATTCTCATATCAGACAAAATAGACTTTAAAATAAGGACTATTAAAAGAGACAAAGCAGGACACTACATAATGATCAAGGGATCAATCCAAGAAGAAGATATAACAATTGTAAATATTTATGCACCCAACATAGGAGCACCTCAATACTTAAGGCAAATGCTAACAGCCATAAAAGGGGAAATCGACAGTAACACAAACATAGTAGGGGACTTTAACACCCCACGTTCACCAATGGACAGATTGTCCAAAATGAAAATAAATAATGAAACACAAGCTTTAAATGACACACTAAACAAGATGGACTTAATTGATATTTATAGGATATTCCATCACAGAAAAACAGAATATACTTTCTTCTCAAGTGCTCATGGAACATTCTTCAGGATAGACCATATCTAGAGTCACAAATCAAGCCTTGGTAAATTTAAGAAAATTGAGATCATATCAAGTATCTTTTCCAACCACAGCACTATCAGACTAGATATCAATTACAGGAAAAAACTGTAAAAAGCACAAACACATGAACGCTAAACAATACTAAATAACCAAGAGATCACTGAAGAAATCAAAGAGGAAATCAAAACATACCTAGAAACAAATGACAATGAAAACACGATGACCCAAAACTTATGGGTTGCAGCAAGAGCAGTTTTCAGAGGAAAGTATATAGCAATAGAATCCTACCTCAAGAATCAAGAAAAGTCTCAAATAAACTACCTAAACTTACACCTAAAGCAATTAGAGAAAGAGAAACAAAAAAACCCCAAAGTTAGCAGAAGGAAAGAAATCATAAGGCTCAGATCAGAAATAAATGAAAAAGAAATGAAGAAAATGATAGCAAAGATCAATAAAACTAAAATCTGGTTCTTTGTGAAGATAAACAAAATTGATAAACCATTAGCCAGACTAATCAAGAAGAAAAGGGAGAAGACTCAAATCAATAGAATTCGATATGAAAAAGGACAAGTAACAACTGACACTGCAGAAATACAAAGAATCATAAGAGAGTACTACAAGCAACTACATGCTAATAAAATGGACAACCTGGAAGAAATGGACAAATTCTTAGAAAAGCACACCTTCTGAGACTGAACCAGGAAGAAATAGAAAATATAAACAGACCAATCACAAGCCCTGACATTGAAACTGGGATGAAAAATCTTCCAGCAAACAAAAGCTCAGGACCAGATGGCTTCACAGGCGAATTCTATCAAACAATTAGAGAAGAGCTAACACCTATCCTTCTCAAACTCTTCCAAAATATAGCAGAGGGAGGAACACTCCCAAACTCATTCTACAAGACCCCAATCACCCTGATACCAAAACCAGACAAAGATGCCACAAAAAAAGAAAACTACAGACCAATATCACTGATGAACATAGATGCAAAAATCCTCAACAAAATACTAGCAAACAGAATCCAACAGCACATTAAAAGAATCATACACCATGATCAAGTGAGTTTTATCTCAGGAATGCAAGGATTCTTCAGTATACAAAAATCAATCAATGTGGTACACCATATTAACAAATTGAAGGATACAAACCATATGATAATATTAATAGATGCTTTTAACAAAATTCGTTTTTTGTTTAAAATGCTCTTAGCAATATTCGACACCCATGTATGGTAAAAACTCTCCAGAAAGTAGGCATAGAGGGGACCTACCTCAACATAATAAAGGCCATATATGATAAACCCACAGCCAACATCTTTCTCAATGGTGAAAATCTGCAACCATTTCTTCTAAGATCAGGAAGAAGACAAGTTTGCCCACTCTCGCCAATATTACTCAACATAGTTTTTGAAGGTTTAGCCACAGCAATCAGACAAGGAAAAGAAATAAAAGGAATCCAAATCAGAAGAGAAGAAGTAAAGCTGTCACTGTTTACAGATGACATGATACTATACATAGAGAATCCTAAAGATGCTACCAGGAAACTATTAGAGCTAATCAATGAATTTGGTAGGGTAGCAGGACACAAAATTAATGCACAGAAATCTCTTACATTCCTATACACTGATGATAAAAAATCTGAAAGAGAAATTAAGGAAACACTCCCATTTACCATTGCAACAAAAAGTATAAAATAGCTAGGAATAAACCTATCTGAGGAGACAAAAGACCTATATGCAGAAAACTATAAGACACTGCTGAAAGAAATTAAAGATGATACAAACAGATGGAGAGATATACCACGCTCTTGGATTGGAAGAATCAACATTGAGAAGATGACTATACAACCCAAAGCAATCTATAGATTCAGTGCAAACCCTATCAAACTACCACTGGCATTTTTTCACAGAACTAGAACAAAAAATTTCACAATTTGTATGGAAACACAAAAGACGCCAAATAGCCAAAGCAATCTTGAGAAAGGAAAATGGAGCTGGAGGAATCAGGCTCCTGGACTTCAGACTATACTAAAAAGTTAGAGTAATGAAGATAGTATGGTACTAGCACAAAAACAGAAATATAGATCAATGGAACAGGATAAAAAGCCCAGAGATAAACCCACGCACATATGGTCACCTTATCTTTGATAAAGGAGGCAATAGTATACAATGGAGAAAAGACAGCCTCTTCAATACATGGTGCTGGGAAAACTGGACAGCTACATGTGAAAGAATAAATTAGAACACCTCCTAACTGCATACACAAAAATAAACTCAAAATGGATTAAAGACCTAAATGTAAGGCCAGACACTATAAAACTCTTAGAGGAAAACCTAGGAAGAATACTCTTTGACAGAAGTCACAGCAAGATCCTTTTTGACCCACCTCCTAGAGAAATGGAAATAAAAACAAAAATAAACAAATAGGACCTAATGAAACTTAAAAGCTTTTGCACAGCAAAGGAAACCATAAACAAGACCAAAAGACAACCCTCAGAATGGGAGAAAATATTTGCAAATGAAGCAACTGACAAAGGATTAATCTCCAAAATATACAAGCAGCTCATACAGCCCAATATCAGAAAAACAAACAACCCAAATCCAAAAATGGGCAGAAGACCTAAGTAGACATTTCTCCAAAGAAGATATACAGATTGCCAACAAACACATGAAAGAATGCTCAACATCACTAATCATTAGAGAAATGGAAATCAAAACTACAATGAGGTATCAACTCACACCAGTCAGAATGGCCATCATCAAAAAATCTACAAACAATAAATGCTGGAGAGGGTGTGGAGAAAAGGAAACCCTCTTGCACTGTTGGTGAGAATGTACACTGATACAGCCACTATGGAGAGCAGTATGGAGGTTCCTTAAAAAACTAAAAATAGAGCTACCATATGACCCAGCCATCCCATGCCAGGGCATATACCCTGAGAAAACCATAATTCCAAAAGAGTCATGTACCACAATGTTCATTGCAGCACCATTTACAATAGCCAGGACATGGACGCCACCTAAGTGTCCTTCGACAGATGGGATAAAGATGTGGCACATCTATTCAATGGAATATTAGTCGGCCGTAAAAAGAAATGAAACTGAGTTATCTGTAGTGAGGTGGATGTACCTAGAGTCTGTCATACATTGTGAAGTAAGTCTGAAAGGGAAAAAAAAATACCTTATGTTAACACATATATGTGGAATCCAAAAAAAAAAAAAAAAAGTGGTTCTGATGAACCTAGGGGCAGGACAGGAATGAAGACACACACATAGAGAATGAATTTGAGGACAAGGCGAGGGGGAAGGGTAAGCTGGGACGAAGTGAGAGAGTAACATTTACATATTTTGCTACCAAATGTAAAATACATAGCTAGTGGGAAGCAGCTGCATAGCACAGGGAGATCAGCTCTGTGGTTTGTGACCCCCTAGAAGGGTGGGATAAGGAGGATGGGAGGGTGATGCAAGAAGGAGGGGATATGGGGATATACATATGCATATAGCTGATTCACTTTGTTATACAGCAGAAACTAACACAACATTGTAAAGCAATTATACTCCAATAAAGATGTTAAAAAAAGAAACTACTACGTGAAAAAAAAAAGAAAAGATGCTCATCCAAGTGCCTGGCACACAAAAAGGCCTGAAAGTACAGCCTCCATTAACTCTCTGGCTTGGATCCCCTCTTTATTCCTGGAACTTTATTCTTTCAAAGTTAATCATGATTTAAAAAATGTATTATATTTGATCAAGTATTTAACATGGTTTTGAAAGAGGCTTTATTTTTCTTTCTTATCAGTTCAGTGTGCCATATTGTTAGAAGCCCCCCTATGCCAAATGTCTATTGTTAGACATTTGACGTAGGGAAAGGGCCACTGTTCAGGGAAGGGAGAAATCTCTGAATTGAAGTGAGAGCCTAGCTTAGCAGAGCCCTGGAGGGAAACAGAGGCCTGGGTAGACAACAGAGCTTATGTATTGTGGACTGTTGGTCACTTCTCTACCCCTTTCTCTTCCTCTTTCTCCTACAGCAGTTGAGAGAGGTCCACTTCCCTTCCATTCTTCAAGGCTTCCAGTGTACGGAAACATAAAGGAAGGTCTGAACCTTCTTGCAGTCCATTTGAGAGGTTTACAATGAACACATCAATGCTATAAAGCACAAAGCACAAGTGAATTCTTTCTATTCAGAGCTTAATTATAGCTTGATTATAATTCATAGTGCATTAGGCATTAGGCATTCTGATGATTGGATATGAGTTTAAGTCTGGGTGATAAATTTCTTTCAGTCATTCAGTATATCTTTGTGACTGATACAGGACTTCATTTGGCAGTAACTTCACAAGTCTAAATTTGAATCCCTTTGTGAATGTTAAGAACTTGTCCAAATAGTTCTACTGGCTCCCTGCTCTTGCATGAGGGTGAGGATTATGTGTCAGAGCTCAGTGCAGGTGCCAGAGCATACTTATTGACTGAATGAATACATTGTGTGCTGTAGGTAGATGGGAGAGAGCACTCATGGGAGGGGGAAAGCAGGGAGTGTTAGAATCAGCTTTCTTTTTACTGGCTTGTGCATTTGGGGGGGGCGACTGTTTACTAGATGTTCATGCCTTTCTAAGCCTGATGAGGCTTGGAAACAATAGCCCAGGGTCTCTCCCAAGTCTGCCTTTCACAGCAGTGCAGACTCATGCAGAGCCTATCAAGGTGTGCCTACACAGCATGTCCCTGTGGATTAAGTGGTCCCCTCTGATTCGGGGATGAGTGCTAAATGCTCTTCTGATAGCAGATCACAGGGGAGAGGGCACAGTTTCAGCTCAGCAGCAGTAACCTGGGAGATGTCCTGCCACGGTGGCAGTGGCAAAGGAGCAGATGGCATGGAATGCACAGAGAGCAGAAGGTGTACACAGTGCAGCATGAATTTGTCACAACCTCCGTGTGATGCTTCAGTGAGCTACTGCCTGCTGTGTTCTGTGGTCAGGCCGTATTTGTATTCTTCTGGTTTAGTATCCAATATTAAGCCTATCTGAAAAGTGACAGCTAGACTAAAACTAGTCCAAGCTGCTATTGACAGTTTTGCAGCGTTCCCTACTATTTTGGAGGGAAGGGGATTTATTATTGAGGAATTGGGGGCTGGATGCAATGGCACTAAGAGGTTTCTCTTGGGTCTTTGATTCTATTGCCTTGTTTGCATGGAGAGCTCAGTTGTATATTCAAAATTGAATGCCTCTCTCCCTCCCCAGGTGGCTTTCTCAACCAAACACTGGCACAGAGGAGAGAAGTCCCTTTTATTCAAACATAATTGACCAATTTAAGGTACTGATGAAGTGTGTGGGTGTCCATGTGTGTCCTTTGGTGTCCTAGGGAAAGATGTATATCAAGTCAGGATGGTCACTGTTTGCAATAATCCATCAGAGTGCTACTTAAAAACATCATCAATTTTCCCAAAGGGAAAAGGCGGGGGAGGGGGGGAGGGATAAATTAGGAGTTTGGGATTAACATACACTACCATATATAAAATAGATAACTAACAAGGACCTACTGTATAGCACAGGGAACTATACTCAACATTTTGTAATAACGTATAAGGCAAAAGAGTCTGAAAAAGAACACACATATATATATATATATACATATATATATGTACAATATATGTATAACTGACTCACTTTGCTGTACACCTGAAACAAACACAACATTGTAAATCAACTACGCTTCAATTAAAAAAAAATCATCAAGTGTGTTTCTATGGAACAGGAGCCACAAGCCTACTTTTTTCTAGAACGGGAACTGACTAGTAACAAGGACAAGGTATGCTAAGTCTGACCACATAGAATAACCCAACTTTCTGCAGTTATTTTCCGGGAAACTAAAAAATGTGCTGTGATCCCTTCTTTGCTGGTAGATAAATTGAAGAAAAAAAGTTCAACCTCTCTTTAATTCAACTCAATTAATTATGACTAATAGCCCCTGGCTTTATTACAGCTGCATGAAATGTGATGCCTTGTGTATGGCTCTCTGCACAGGGACAAATATATTTCCCTGTTTCCTCTCACCTTGACAGACCCTGTCCCAGAGAATTTGTGAAATCATAGAAGGGGTTCTAGGACAGCATTAGCTCAGGGCCTAATAAAGAGATTTCTCTCATAGACGAGGGTAATTAGGAATGACTCACTAACTGTGGAGTGCAGGATTAAAAGTGTTATTATTGTCTTATTAGAAGTGATGAGCCATGGGCAAGAGTATTTGGCTGGGAATGAGTCTACTGACAGCTTCTTGTAGCTCTCATCTGATTAAAATGCTTAATCGATTCCAGAGCTTGGGTACTAAAAACCCTGGTTCGTTTTTGATACTAATGAGAGAAAAATGTTCTCTAGAGATGTACACATGTGGAGAAAGGAGGGGGGCATCCTTTGCTAATTAACAGCAGGTCAGCTGCTGAGTGTGAAGTAGTGAAGAATAGCAGACCAGGAAAGACAGGTACTCCTTTCGGTCCCTGCTCCACCATCTTGGCAGAACGGGTCTCTACCTCAGTTTCCACATCTGTAACGTGAGGATAATAATATCTACCTCAAAGGGACCTAGGGTCATGAGATGAGGGTCAGGGACCTTGTGGGAGCTTATTAAAACCTTTCTTTAAAAAAAAAATCTCTTGATCCTGTCCCTTCCTTGCAAATCTTGACTATGTTATGTGATCCCATTTAATGCATTATCATACTAGAGATATAGGCCAATACAAAAGGATTATTAAAAAATCTCCCTCTATAAACTGGTAAATTACTCCAAATTAACTCTTATCCCAAAAGTGTGTTGGCCCCAAACTAATTTAGAAATTCTCCTTCTTTCGTCCATCCTGTCCATTTCCATCCCTGTTCCTCCTACCTCTCCCCACTTCATTCAGTTAAGACAACACTTGGTCAGTGGGAAGGAGCCAGGAGGGAACGGAATGGAGAGGCTGAAACCATACTATCATAGTGCTGTCTTCATTTTCCTTGGGTCCTGTGATGGTTAATTTTGTGTGTCAGCTTGATTAAACCATAGAGTGCCCAGATATTTGGTCAACCATTATTCTGGATGTGTCTGTGAGGGTGTTTCAGGATGAGATTAACCTTTGAATTAGTAGTCTGAGTAAATCAAATTGCCCTCTCCAATGTGGGTGGGCCTCATCCAATCAATTGAAGGCCAGAATGGAACAAAGTAGTGGAGTAGAGAGAATTCTCTCTCTCTACCTGTCTTAGAGCTGAAGATATCAGTCTTCTCCTGTCTTCGGACTTGGACTGAGACTGGATCCACACCATCAGCTCTCCTAGGGCTCCAGCTTGCCAACCTCAGATCTTGGGACTACTTACCATCCATAATTACATCAGCCAATTCTCTCTCTCTCTCTCCTTCTATTGATTCTATTTCTTTGGATAACCCAGACTAATATAGATTTTGATGCTGAGAAGTGGGGTGTTGCTGTAACAAATACCTAAGCATGTGGAAGTGGCTTTGGAACTGGGCAATGGGTAGAGGCTAGAAGAATTTTGAGGCGCACTCTAGACACATATTTTTAAAAAAATTAATCAATTCATTAATTTTTGGCTGCCTCGGGTCTTCGTTGCTGCGCGCGGGCTTTCTCTAGTTTTGGCAAGTGGGGGCTATTCTTCGTTGTGGAGCATGGGGTCTAGGCGTGTGGGCTTCATAGTTGTGGCTCGTGGTCTCTAGAGCACAGGCTCAGTAGTTGTGGTGCATGGGCTTAGTTGCTCCATGGTATGTAGGATCTTCCCAGATCAGGGATCGAGCCTGTGTTCCCTGCATTGGCAGGAGGATTCTTAACCACTGTGCCACCAGGGAAGTCATAGGCATGTTAAAAGGTGGTTTTGGTGAGCTCTCAGCTGGAAATGAGGGATGTTATTGGAAACTGCAGGAAAGGTGATCTTCTTTATAAAGTGGCAAAGAACTTGGCTGAATGATGTTTTAGTGTTTTATGGAAGGTAGAACTTGTGAGCAATGAAATTGGTTATTTAGCTGAGGAGATTTCTAAGCAAAGTATTGAAGGAGTAGCTTGATTATTCCTGACTGCTTATGGTAAAATGTGCAAGGAGAGAGAGAAACTGAAGAAGGAATTATTAAGCAAAAAGGAAACAGACCGTGAAGATTTGGAAAATTCTCAGCCTATTATCTATCTATATCTCTATCTACCTATCATTTTTAAATTCTGTATATAATTTTAAAAGGTTACACTCCATTTATAATTATTACAAAATATTGGCTATATTCTCCATATTGTATAGTGCATCCTTAGAGCCTATCTTTCACCCCATAATTTGTACCTCCTACTCCCCCACCTCTATAGTGCTGCCCTCACCCTGGTAACCACTAGTTTGTTCTCTATATTTGTGAGTCTGCTCCTTTTTTGTTATATTCACTAGTTTGTTGTATTTTTTAGATTCCACATATAAGTGACATAGTACAGTATTTGTCTTTCCCTGTCTTATTTATTTCACTTAGCATAATGCCCTCCAAGTCCATCCATGTTGCTGTGAATGGCAAAATTTTGTTCATTTTTATGGCTGAGTAGTATTCTATTGTGTGTATATATATATATATATATATACACACCACATCTTCTTTATCGATTCATCTGTTGATGGACACTTAGGTTGCTTCTATATCTTTACAATTGAAAATAATGCTGATATGAACATTGGGGTGCATGTATCTTTTCAAATTAGTGGGGTTTTTTTGGGGGGGGATATGTACCCTACACTGTTTTCCACAGTGGCTGCACTAATTTACATTCCTACCAACAGTATCAGCCTATCTATACTGCAAAAAAATGAGAAAGCTTGTTCTGAAGAGGACACTAAGAGTGTGGCTAAACAACCATTTAGTAAAGATATCTTGGATGTGACTTGTAGACCTAATTAGCAATTACAACAGAAGCTAAGAACAGAGATGGGATTATGCCACCAAAGATATTGTTAGTTGGAACTAAAAGGGATAGAAAAAATGAGACAAAATGAAGGAAGGCTCTTGGAATTCTTAGATCTTAGGCTGGGTCATAATGCTGTATGGTTAAAAATGTGCACTATTCTTCAAGAAAATGTAAGAAGAACACTGAATGCAATTCAGCACTGCCTTAGTTTCAACAGGCCAGGTGGCCTCTGACTGAAGACTTGGGAGTGGGACTGTCCTGCAGAGCCCTGTGGCTGGGACCACCCTGTGGAATCTTGGGGATGGAGCTGCCCAGATCCTTGGTGCAACTCCACCCAGCAGAGACACGGAAGTAGAACCACTGCCCCAGTGGGTCTAGAAGGCAAAACATTAAATCAAAGAGGATTATTCTCCAGACTTAAGATCTAGTGGAATCTTCCTCGCTAAGTTTTGGACTTGCTTGGGACACTTTGCCCCTTTGTGCTTTCCAATTTCTCCCTTTTGGAATGGGGATGCCCATCCTATGTCTGTCCCACTAAAGTATATTGGAAGCACATAACTTGTCTGGCTTTACACATTCACAGTTGGAGAGGAATTTGCCTCAAGATGAATTGTACGTCGAGTCTCACTCGTATCTGATTAAGATGATATTTAGGTGAGATTTTAGAGTTGGTGCTGCAATGAGATCAGACTTTTGGGGCTCTTGGAACAGAATGAATACATTTTGCATGTGAGATGGGCATACATTTTGGGGGGTCAGGGACAGAATACTATAGACTGAATTGTGTCCTCCCCAGTATTCATATGTTGAACCTCTAACCCCTAATGTGATGGTTTTTAGAGATGAGCATTTGGGGTGTAATTAGGGTTAGATGAAGTCATGAAGGTGGGACCCTAATCATGGAGTTAGTGGCTTTATAAGAAGAGAAAGAGAGAAAGATTGCTTTCTCTCTGCCATGTGAGGACACAATGAGAAGGTGGTTGTCTGAGAACCACTAAGAGAGCCCTCACCAAAACCTGACCATGCCAGCACTTTGATCTTGGACTTCCACCCTGAAGAATGTGAGAAATAAATTTCTGTTGTTTAAGTCACCCAGTCTGTGGTATTTTGTTATGGCAGCCTGAACTGAAAAATACCCTTACCTTTTTTTCCCGCCTACCAGGTTATCCTCTTTTATTTGGAGTTTAGGTGTGGTGTTTGTGTGTATGTGCATATAGACAGTGCTAATTTCTGTGAAGTCCACCAATGTCCAGCAACTGTCAGCAAATGAGTGCATTGGACTCACATTGACCATCACTTTGGGGCTGTCACTTTTATTACATAACTATTATATAAAAGCTTCTAATTTCCCTAAATTATCATGAGCTGAGAATCTCTTCATCAAGCAGGAAGGGACATGGAATACAAACAGAAGCTTTTATGAATCTATAGTTTCAGAAATGGAGGAACACACTGGAAACTATGAGAAGAGGAACAACTCATAGGTGCTGATCCTGGGAAGGAGTGGAACTCTCCTTTCTCTTCCTCCCTCCTTCTCCTCCTCTATCCTGGCACTCTAAAGAAAAGTGGATTGCATTTCTCCTTTTTTTCAAGTTCTCTTCTTTCTTTCTTACCCCCAAATAGCTCTTTTCTCTGGAATCTCTGTTTCTTGGCAGCTGCTGTTTCTTAATGACTGCCACTTAACTGGGATTCAAGACCATACAGTGGGATAATGATGGTACCTATGTGGTAGGGTATTTGGGAGGGTGCAAAGAGTACTTAGTATTTATTCAAGCCAATCATTATTCTGGAGTTCCAGGGCCATTCAAAATCGTGTGACTCCACCCCTGGACAAGGCTTGGTTATTTCCTCTTGCAGAGGATTTCAACACACGTAGCTTCCAAAAAAATTAAAACCCCATCTAATTCATCACTTTGCCAGATGCCCCCAAATAGCAATCACAAAAGGCTAATAGCTCCTTACTATGAGCTCACATTTATTAAATGAATAAATCCATGGATTAAGAACAGAAGTGTTAATGAATTTTTAAAGTAAGCTAAGCTGCTGAACATTTAGGGCCATTAATAAGTGTATATTCATTGGAACATACACGTACATTTCCTCTGCTATATAGCAGTTAGCTAACACCATAGGATATTGTTAGGAAAGCAGGATTGTAAGAAGAGATTACAGTTGCTGGGGATGACTGTTCATAAGGCAGGGGCTTTAAATAGGATTTTAAATACCCATCTGTCATCTTGTATGTACACTTGAATGTATTTGAAGAAGCATTGAATTAATTTCTGTTTTTCAGGAAGGTGCAGCAATTGCAACTTCTTTTCTTCCTTTTTAACAGGCTTCTGATATCCAGGCTTGCAGATGCTGCAGGATTTTGCTTTAACACAGGTAAGAAGTGTTGATTCAGGCTTGGGCACAGTTGGAGATGGAGGACACATTCCTGGAAGAACTCGCTTTTGGGGAAGAAACCAGCTCTTGCTGCAATGAAGGGAAGATTGTTAAAGATGAGTTATTTGATGGTAGTTTGTGTGTGTGTGTGTGTGTGTGTGTTGGTTTAAGTTTCCAAATCGGGAAAATAAGAGTGAAGTTACAGACTGGAGACAGGCAACCTTCTTCAAAAAGTAGCTTTTCTCTAGCCTCAGAACTGGGGCCAGACCTTTTATGGAGCTAGCAAAACTTGTCCTTCAGCTCTGTCATTCTTTTATATGTTCTTTTATTCCCTTATTCTGTGATGACCCTTTATTTTCTTTCCTTCTCCTCTCTCCCTCCAACCCTCTGTCCTAACCCCCAACTGTATCCTACAGCCAAGGGACTTTAGATTTTTCTCTCTCCTCTCTAGTCAAAACTTGCTTACCCTTGGTGAGAGTTTTGAGCTAGCCAATGTTCTTCCTCTCCCAGGAGTAATTGTTAAAGCATGGTCTCTGATGGTTGACTCATGGGTACTATTATGGGTTGAACTGTGTTCCCCTGAAATTCATGTTGGAATCCTAACCCTAGTATCTCAGAATGTGACCTCTTTTGGAAATAAAGTTGTTGCAGAGGTAATTAGTTATGACAATGTCATTCTGGATGGGGTGGGCCCTAATTCAATATGACCGGTGTCCTTATAAAAGGGGAAATTTGCACACAGACACACAGATGGAGAATGCAATGTGAACATGAAGTTAGTAATCAGGGTGATACCTCTACAAGCCAAGGACCACTAAAGATTGCCTGCAAACCAGCAGAGGCTAGAGAAGAGGCCGGGAACAGGCTTGGATTTTCCTTCACAGTGGAAGGGATTAACCCTACTGACACTTTGATCTTAGACTTCCAGCCTCCGGAACTCTGAGGCAGTAAAGTTCTGTTGTTCCAAGCCCAAGTCTTGGTACTTTGCTATGGCAGCCCTAGCAAACTAACACAGGTGCTATTTTCCATCAAAGCCATTTCAGACAGCAGTGAGCTGGTGGGAGAGGTATCTGGAGGAGGGTGGGCAGAGCCCTGACCTACGAACAGACCAGGAAGGGCTGCCATCTTCTCAGATGCTTCTACTTGTGCAACCTGGAAGAATAATTCAGCCTGGCCTTCACTACAGTTCAGTTCCAGCTTGGCTAACACCATTTTGTGCTGTTCCTTGAACCAGCTGGAGATTCTTTATCTGTTTCTGCCTGCCCTTGGGTAATAAAATGACCAGAGGCAGAAGATCATTAAATAGTCATTACTTTAACACTCTGAAGTGTCATTTCCTGCCTTACTTCTTGGCATAGCATAGATGAGGGCTGTCCTGTTGATTCCTAGATTATACCAGCCAATTCATATTCATAAAATATGATCTTAGAGATGCTCTGTGGGTCCCAGTGCAAAATGAAAACGTGGGGCCAGGTGGCGTGGTGAAGTCGATCTCCCTTTCCCATATACCAGCTGCCCTAACCTGTGCCTGAATATGCTTGGTACCCGAATTGAAGTTGACCCTCCCCATCTTCCAACTTGCCTATCAAATGTGCAGTGGTGCTGCCAAGCAGGGGCAGGATGGCTCTGTTCCAGGATGCTATAGAGTGAACATCTCTCCCTGATCCTCCCCCTGCTGGGGGCAGAGGATAACAGCAGAATGCAGGCCTCTCCCCCAAGTGTTACTTGGTTTTCACCCCAGGTGGAGTACACAGTTCTTTTAGGATCGGGTCAGTAATGAGAGACCAGGGTACTACTGCAGAGAAAGCAGACAGCTGAGAGGTGAGAAGGTGGGGAAATGGTGGTTGGTAGGATGCATGAGAGACAAATCTCCAAGCCCCCTGCTCCATTGTCCCACAGACTTCACTTACTAAGCACAAGTTCAAGGATAAGATTATTGAGAATTTCACAATGGCAAGTGTATGCATGCTCCTTCTGAGGGTGGGGCCTTGTGTAACCACACCGGTCCTGTTAGAAGTGCAACAGTATGGATGGAATTTTGTTCAAAAAATTTAAACATTATGATGCCATGCATTATGTCATATAGCTGGAGGATGAATTCTTTGGGCAGAAAGAACAATGAGGAAACCCACGGGTGACCATTTGCCCTTGATGGTTAGTTTCAAGAATAGATTAGAAGAAGCTTGGTCCTCATGAGATCATCTAGTCCAATCCCCTCATTTAACATGTGAGGAAATGAAAACTTGCAAAGAAGCCCAAAGGCACACACCAGGTTATGGCCAGATCTAGGGCAAAAACAATGTTATTTTGCTATTAAATGCATTTAAGAAGGGCTTGGGAAAATTTAAAGGTGATTGATACGTTTCTTATCTTGATTGGAGGGATGGTTTTATGGGTGTTGTTAAAACTTATCAAGTTGTACACTTTAAATATTTGCAGTTTATTTATGTCAATTATACCTCAATAAAGCTGCTTAAAAACATTTATGGCAAGAATAAAAGAGTGATTTAAGAATAAGATAAATAGTCTGCAGTTTAAATTTTTCAGGAATATAGAACAGAAGTGAGCAGTTTGTTAAACAAACAGACACACTGACATTGGTATCAGGCTTTGGGTTTGCAAAGTGCTAATATTATCTCAAAAGAATCTTCAAGGTGGAAATTCAATGTGAGAGTCTGTCATGGAGAAGCAAACTCACCAAAGGCCCCAGCTCAAAACAGGAAGAGTGGGAGTCCTGGAATCTCAAAGGTACAAGAACCCTGAGGTCCTGCTGGAGGAATTCCTTTTTTTATTATTAATAAATTTATTTATTTATTTTTGGCTGCATTGGGTCTTTGTTACTGCGTGCAGGCTTTCTCTAGTTGTGGCGAGTGGGGGCTAGTCTTTGTTGCAGTGTGCGGGCTTCTCATTGTGGTGACTTCTCTTGTTGCAGAGCTTGGGCTCTAGGCGTACAGGCTTCAGTAGTTGTGGCACACGGGCTCAGTAGTTGTGGCTTGTGGGTTCTAGAGCACAGGCTCAGTAGTCATGGCACACAGGCTTAGTTCTCCATGACATGTGGGATCTCCCCGGACCAGGAATCAGACCTATATCTCCTGCATTGGCAGGGGGAATCTTAACCACCGCACCACCAGGGAAGCCCTGGGGGAATTCTTAAAATGAACCTCACTTCTGAGAGGAACTGGGAGCTATAAGAGCCTTAATCTCCATTTGATGGGAAGAGTGTTTCTGCTGTTTTCATTTCTGGGAACAGGGTTCCCCACCAACCTGTATGCTTCTGTGTTGAATAGAGGGACAGGGAACCTCCCAGACCCAGCCTGCTCCTGCTCCCTTGAGGACTCATTGCCCCCCCATCCCTTCCTTCCACTCTCCCCTCCCTCCACCTCCTCCCCAAGGAGATTCAGGAGGCTGAGAAGGGTCTTCTTCTGACCCTAGGCAGGTGGTTGGGCTCCAGAATGATTTGATGCAAAATCTTTCTTCAAAGAATACATGACTCAAATGAATCAGCAAGGAGGCAGATTAGATCAGTTTAAAGAAAAACAATAGGAGTCGTGGAAATGAAAAATAAAAAGTGTAGATTTTCAATTTTATTTTATGCATCTTCATGGATTTTGGGCCCAGGATGCACTCGGAGATCCCTTGGCTTCGTGTTCTGTAGAAGGTCCAACAGTCTTGTTCTGTCCCGTGGGGCAGCAAGGCCTCTTCTCTTTGCATTCCTCTCCCCACACTGCAGGTGTTTGGTTGCATGTAAGGGGGTGAGGATGGGCTGCTCAGCAGGTGGCTAGCACTTTAGAGGAGGGAAAGGCACTTGCAGCTCCTCAGAGAGCACTCAGGAGAGTCAGAGCCAAGGACAGCAGGCTGGTTTTCTCCAGATGCTGAGTTTTCATTTAAAGGAGAGAGGGAGCTCTCTTTATTTAATTTTTTCCCAAGTTGCCTGGAAAGTGGGTTGAACTTTCCCCAGTGTCATCATTTTTATACCATCCGGTGAGTTACTCTTGGAGAGCCCTACACTGAGGTGGGGGTTGGTTGTACGAGCCCTGGGGTCTTCTCTGAAGGACTTGAGTCACTGCTGATTCCCCATCCCAGCATCTCATCTGAGAAGGACCTGGGCTGGCTGGTAGACCCCTGGGAGAGAACCCCCATGCTCTTGTTGGAAAGGGAGGACTGGGGTGGGGAGAAGGTACCAAGGATGAACAGTGAGCGTTGCCATTGCCCCTCAGTGTCTGGGTGACCCAGGCAAGTTCTGAAGATCCAGGAAGACACACGAAGAGGCAGAATCTGTCCTCAGGTTTTCACACCTCCTGCAGTTAGGTCAGGCTGGCACATCTTCGAACTTTTTTTCCTAAAAATGCTGTGTGCACAGAAGAGAGAGTGATATCCACAAAAGAAACTTGCCTGTAAATGGAAAGGACCCACTTCTTTTCCAGTGCTGATTTTATTTTCAGGGTTAAATATTTATTCATAAATCTTGCCTCAGAGATTTTATTTTGGCTGCCAAGAGATAAAAACTCAAGGTCACAGGGAAGTGTTTTCAAATGCTAAGTGATCCTCCTCCAACCTAATGTTGTAAAATTTTTATTTCAGGAGTAGTGTTGCTCATAGGAGGGGTGATGACTTAATTTTAGCTCCCAGATGAAATATTGACTTCAGTGCTGTTGAAGGATGGAAGACAACACAGATCAGTGTAATGAGGGCCTTGGCTGAGCTGTCTCCACCCTGACTTGGCAACTCCTTCATTATGGGATGACCTTTAAAAAATGATGATGTGTATGTGTGGAGGAGGGGAGGGCAGAAGTTTCAAGGACGGTAGGCTGCCACCAATTGATTCTTGCCTCCACTGGAAACAAACAAATACATTGGGGAAAGCTCTTATTTTTCTTGCACCTTATTTGAAAGCTATAAGATATGTATGTCCAAAAGCAACTTTGCCTTCTCATCCATTGACAACAATGGCCTTAAAAAAATGATGGGACCTTCAAGATGGTGGAGGAGTAAGACATGGAGATCACCTTCCTCCCCACAAATACATCAAAAATACATCTACATGTGGAACAACTCCTACGGAACACCTACTGATCACTGGCAGAAGAACTCAGACTTCCCAAAAGGTAAGAAAATCCTCACATAGCTGGATAAGGTAAAAGAAAAAAACAGTGACAAAAGAATAGGGACAGGACCTGCCCCTCTGGGAGGGAGCTGTGAAGGAGAAAATATTTCCACACACTAGGAAGCCCCTTCACTTGTGGAGACTGGGAGTGGGTCGGGGGGAAGCTTTGGAGCCATAGAGGAGAGCGCAGCAACAGGAGTGTGGAGGGCAAAGCAGAGAGATTCCCGCACAGAGAATCGCTGCCAACCAGCCTTCACCAGCCCAAGGGGCTTTTCTGCTCACCCGCTGGGGTGGGTGGGGGCTGGGAGCTGAGGCTTGGGCTTTGGAGGTCAGATCCCAGGGAGAGAACTGGGGTTGGCTGCGTGAAGACAGCCTGAAGGGAGCTAGTGCACCACAGCTAGCTGGGAGGGAGTCTGGGAAAAAGTCTGGACCTGCCTAAGAGGCAAGAGACCATTGTTTTGGGGTGCGTGAGGAGCACCTCAATATATAAGGCAAATGCTAACAGCCATTAAAGGGGAAATCAACAGTAACACAGTCATAGCAGGGGACTTTAACACCTCACTTTCACCAATGGACAGATCATCCAAAATGAAAACAAATAAGGAAACACAAGCATTAAATGACACATTAAAAAAGATGGACTTAATTGATATTTATAGGACATTCCATCCAAAAACAATAAAATACATTTTCTTCTCAAGTGCTAATGGAACATTCTCCAGGATAGACCATATCTTGGGTCACAAATCAAGCCTTGGTAAATTTAAGAAAATTGAAATCGTATCAAGTATCTTTTCCAACCACAATGCTATCAGGCTAGATATCAATTTTAGGAAAAAACCTGTAAAAACACATGGACACTAAACAATATGCTACTAAATAACTGAGATATCCCTGAAGAGATCAAAGAGGAAACCAAAAAATACCTAGAAACAATTGTCAATGAAAGCACAATGGCCCAAAACTTATGGGATGCAGCAAAAGCAGTTCTCAGAGGGAAGTTTATAGCAATACAATCCTACCTCAAGAAATAAGAAACATCTCAAGTAAACAACCTAACTTTACACCTAAAGCAATTAGAGAAAGAAGAACAAAGAAACCCCAAAGTTAGCTGAAGGAAAGAAATAAAGATCAGAGCAGAAATAAATGAAAAAAAAATGAAAGAAGCAATAGCAAAGATGAATAAAACTAAAAGTTTGTTCTTTGAGAAGATAAACAAAATTGATAAACCACTCGCCAGACTCATCAAGAAAAAAAAGAAGACTCAAATCAACAGAATTAGAAATGAAAAAGGAGAAGTAACAACTGACACTGCAGAAATACAAAGAATCATGAGAAATTACTACAAGCAACTATATGCCAATAAAATGGACAACCTTGAAGAAATGGACAAATTCTTAAAAAGTACAACCTTCCAAGACTGAACCAGGAAGAAATAGAAAATATAAATGGACCAATCATAAGCCCTGACATTGAAGCTGTGATGAAAAATCTTCCAACAAACAAAAGCTCAGGATCAGATGGCTTCACAGGTGAATTCTATCAAACATTTAGAGAAGAGTTAACACTTATCCTTCTCAAACTCTTCCAAAATATAGCAGAGGGAGGACAACTCCCAAACTTATTCTATGAGGCCACCATCACCCTTATACCGAAACCATCTTTGTGACAAAGATGTCACAAAAAAGAAAGCTACAGACCAATATCACTGATGAACATAGATTCAAAAATCCTCAACAAAATACTAGCAAACAGAATCCAACAGCACATTAAGAGGATCATATACCATGATCTAGTGGGGTTTATCCCAAGAATGCAAGGATTCTTCAGTATACACAAATCAATCAATGTGATACACCATATTAACAAATTTAAGGATAAAAACCATATGATAATCTCAATAGATGCAGAAAAAGCTTTTAACAAAATTCAACACCCATTTATGATAAAAACTCTTCAGAAAGTAGGCATAGAGGGGACCTATCTCAACATAATAAAGGCCATATATGATAAACCCACAGTGAACATCATTTTCAATGGTGAAAAACTGAAACCATTTCCTCTAAAATCAGGAACAAGACAAGGATGCCCACTCTCACCACTATTATTCAATATGGCTTTGGAAGTTTTGGCCACAGCAATCAGAGAAGAAAAAGAAATAAAAGGAATCAAAATCGGAAAAGAAGAAGTAAAGCTGTCACTGTTTGCAGATGACATGATACTATACATAGAGAATCCTAAAGATGCTACCAGAAAACTACTAGAGCTAATAAATGATTTTGGTAAAGTAGCAGGATACAAAATTAATATACAGAAATCTCTTGCATTCCTATACACTAATGATGAAAAATCTGAAAGAGAAATTAAGGAAACACTCCCTTTTACCATTGCAGCAAAATGAATAAAATAGCTAGGAATAAACCTACCTAAGGAGACAAAAGACCTGTATGCAGGAAACTATAAGACACTGATGAAAGAAATTAAAGATGATACAAACAGATGGAGAGGTATACCATGTTCTTGCATTGGAAGAATCAACATTGAGAAAATGACTATACAACCCACAGAGATTTACAGATTCAGTGCAATCCCTATCAAACTACCAATGGCATTTTTCACAAAACTGGAACAAAAAAATTCACAATTTGTATGGAAACACACAAGACCCTGAAAAGCCAAAGTAATCTTGAGAAAGAAAAATGGAGCTGGAGGAATCAGGCTCCCAGACTTCAAACTATACTAAAATGTTACTGTAATGAAGACAGTATGGTACTGGCACAAAAACAGAAATGTAGATCAATGGAGCAGGATAGAAAGCCCAGAGATAAACTCAAGCACATATGGTCACCTTATGTTTGATAAAGGAGGCAAGAATATACAATGGAGAAAAGGCAGCCTCTTCAATAAGTGGTGCAGGGAAAACTGGACAGCTATATGTAAAAGAATGAAATTAGAACACTTCCTAACACCATACACAAAAATAAACTCAAAATGGATTAAAGACCTAAATGTAAGGTCAGACACTATAAAACTCTTAGAGGAAAACATACGAAGAACAGTCTTTGACATAAATCACAGAAAAATCCTTTTTGACCCACCTCCTACAGAAATGGAAATAAAAACGAAAATAAACAAATGAGAACTAATGAAAGTTAAAAGGTTTTGCACAGCAAAGGAAACCATAAATAAGACCAAAAGACAACCCTCAGAATGGGAGAAAATATTTGCAAATGAAGCAACTGACAAAGGATTAATCTCCAAAATATACAAGCAGCTCATATCAGCCCAATATCAAAAAAAGTAAACAACCCAATCCAAAAATGGGCAGAAGACCTAAATAGACATTTCTCCAAAGAAGATATACAGATTGCCAACAAACACATGAAAGGATGCTCAATAGCACTAATCATTAGAGAAATGCAAATCAAAACTACAGTGAGGTAACACCTCACACCAGTCAGAATGGCCATCACCAAAAAATCTACAAACAATAAATGCTGGAGAGGGTGTGGAGAAAAGGGAACCCTCTTGCACTGTTGGTGGGAATGTAAGTTGATACAGCCAATATGGAGAACAGTAAGGAGGTTCCTTAAAACGCTAAAAATAGAACTACCATAAGACCCAACAATCCCACTCCTGGGCATATACCCTGAGAAAACCATAATTCAAAAAGAGTCATGTACCACAATATTCATTGCAGCTCTATTTACAACAGCCAGGACATGGACGCAACCTAAGTGTCGACAGATGAATGGATTAAGAAGATGTGGCACATATATACAATGGAATATTACTCAGCCATAGAAAGAAACAAAATTGAGTTATCTGTAGTGAGGTGGATGGACCTAGAGTCTGTCATACAGAGTGAAGTAAGTCAGAAAGAGAAAAACAAAATACCGTATGCTAACACATATATATGGAATCTAAAAACAAACAAAAAAGGTTCTGAAGAACCTAGGGGCAGGACAGGAATAAAGACGCAGATGTAGAGTATGGACTTGAGGACACAGGGAGGCGGAAGGGTAAGCTGGGACTAAGTGAGAGAGTAGCATTGGCATTCACACACTACTAAATATAAAATAGATAGCTAGTGGGGAGCAGCTGCATCACACAGGGAGATCAGCTCATTGCTTTGTGACCACCTAGAGGGGTGGGATAGGGATGGTGGGAGGGAGATGCAAGAGGGAGGGGATAGGGGGCTATATGTATACATAGAGCTGATTCACTTTGCTATACCATAGAAACTAACACAACATTGTAAAGCAATTATACTCCAATAAAGGTGTTAAAAAAAAATACTGTATTCTCCTCTCCTTGCCCCACTGTGGGCTATGGTCACCCAAATAGGGTGAAATTAATTCATGTGAGGTAAAGGACCAATAGAAAAGATTCTAGCCATTCCAGCAATTTATTTTAGATTGGTTCACTTTTCTGAGGCTTAAATATTATTATCTTTGCATAGTTAAAAATGGTAACGTTCTAAAGGCACCAAACATAAGTCCTTTTACTCCAACATTCCATCTCCCGTGCTCCCTAGTTCCCATCTTCAGAGGTAGCCACTCTAAACAATTTTGTTGATATTCTTCCAGAAATATTCTATGCTTATAAACTTTGCATATATATAAATATTTTTAAAAATTGAATAATGATAGCATATTAGCAATTTTTCTTGAGACTACTCCACATTAGCCCAAATAGCAGCTCTAACAGTTTATGATGTTAGACATTCCAGCATTTGGTGACAGAATTGGATCTGGAACTCAGAATCCTTAATTTTACTTCTACTCCTTTGCAACAACTCTCAATTATTTTCCTTTGATCCTGAAATACTCTATGGCAAGAAAGACATCCTAAGTGTACTCGTTTTGTTAGTGTATTGTCCAGGCTGCTGTAACAAAGAAACCCCAAGGTACAATGGCTCAAACGAGATATTTGTCTCTCCCTCCTATGATAGCTCAGAGGGAAGTGGTCTAGGGCTTGAAAGCACACATTTCTTTTTAGAAGCACGACCTGTAGGTGGCGCACCTCACTTCTCACATGCTGTTGGCCAGAGTTCATTCACAGACCACATAGGCTGCTCAGCTAAAACTCGGGAGCTCTAAAGAAGGCAAAATGGATATTGTTGGCCAACCAGCAGTCTTTTTCACAATTGGAGGGTCTTAGTCCCAACTGTACCCAAGCTGACACCAGATCATAAGGCTCTTTCCTTTTGCCCCTCTGCCCCCATCCTGGCGCATGACGACACACAGATACATCTTGGGTCTCTGTGGCTGAGATGATAGGTCTGAGAATTTCTGTGTTTTGACTAGAGGAGGAGAAGGGGGAGGAAAGAAATTTGGCTCTGGGCACCTACTGCTCCTCAGGAAGAGGATGTCTTCAGCTTCCCTAACAGAGGCAGAATGATGTCCTGTGCTGCCTGGTTCCAGGGCAAAGTCTGACCCCAAATGGAAAAGGAGCACTGGAAGAAGCTGAAAGGGTCCTTTTTGACACGGACCTTTGTGAGAGTCAGGGCTCGGGTGATATAGTTCACTGCAGAGAAAGGGAAAGAGGTAACTGTCCATCATTTCTGCGTGGAACACACTGGTGTCCTCCAATGGAGAAAGGAACTTACATTTCAGAGGGATGAGATGGACAATAAACAAAACACGTTAGTATATTGTAGAGCATTTTGATAAGTGCTGTGAAGATAAATAATGAGGAAGGACAATAGGGAACACTGGGTGGCGGTGGTAGAGAATTTTGCAATTTTGAAAGAGTGTATTGGAAAGGCCTTTCCAAGGAAGTGACATCTGTGTAAAGATCTGGAGGATAGGAGGGTGTGAGCTCTGTGGATATTTGCAGGAAGTGCTTCTGGGCAAAGGGAAGAGCAAATGGAAATGCCTGGAGGTGAGAACATGCCAGGTGTGTTTGAAGAAGAGGAAGAGGGCCAGTGTAGCTGGAGCAGAGCAAGTGAGGGGGAGAGTAGGAGGTGAGCTCCCAGAGGTAAGGCAGACAGATACTGTAGAGCCTTGTAGGACATTGTGAAGATGTTGGCTTTTATGTGGAGTGAGAGCAGAAGGCACTGTAGGGTTTTGAGAAGAGGAGTGATGGGATCTGAGTTCGTTTATAGCATCACTTTGGCTGTTAAGTTGAAAATTGACCTTAGAAAGGCAAGGCTATCGTAACTATTTAGATGAGTGACAGTGATGATTTGCTTTAGGAGAAGTAGCCAGAAGGTTGCACTCAGGCTGTATTTTCAAGGCAGAGTCACAGTATGATGAAGGATTGGAAGTGGGGGTTCAGAGAAAGAGATGGACTCTAGGGTGTTTTGCCTGAATGACTGAGGGATGGAGCTGCCATTTACTGAGATGCAGAATTTTGGAGGAGAGGAGGAGCAGATTTTGGAGGGAGAATGGGAGCTCACGTTTTGACATGTTAGGTTTGAGATGGGCATTGGACAACGAAATGATATGATTTGAAGCCCTGGATTCAGCTATATCTTTAGTCAGATATACCTCTTAGATTTTCCAGGTCTATGAGCTAATATAATTTTTTTGTGTGTGTGCTGTGGTTCTTGCCTCAATGACTGCAGCCAAAAGTCCTAGTTTACTCACCCTTTTATTGATTCTTGACTACCTCTTTTTCATGTTTATCCTATCAAAGTTCACTGTGCCCATCCATGTCTCTCTCTCTTGTCTGTCCTGGGTTATAACCCATGAAAAGGCAAGGGCTAAGACTGTGGCCTTCTCTTCAAAGTTCCACCTAAATCTTTTCTGTGTGTGTATGTGTGTGTGGTGAGAGAGAGTATGTATTGAGGCAAACCATTGATAAATTATTTTTGATGCTAATTCAATTTAAAAGACATCTACTGAGTGGTGAATAAGACAGTGTCTGCCTTCACAAGCAAAGAAGATAGATACATCAGCAAATAGCTATAATGCACTGTGATACGAGCCATCATTGCAATATGAGAATATAGATCAGGGGAAAATTAATCCTGAGCAGGGAACTTTGGGCTTCTTTCTCTTTTCACCAGACGAAACTGTGAGAAAGCATTAAGATTTGGAGTTGGAGACTGCTGTTCTGGTCCTGGGCTTACTCATTATGAGCTATGTGATCTTAGGCAAGACACTTAACTTCTCTGGATGGACGTTGGACATGCAAGCTATGTAATTGGGAATTCTGGATTCAATTGGGTGTTTTAGTCAGAACTTGGATTTTCCAGTTCTGTGAGTCAATAAAATTCTCATGTGCCTCACCTGTTAAATGGGCACAATGACATCTGCACAGCCTATGCCATGGGGCTAATTGTGAGAGTTAAGTGTGATAATGGATGTGAAGGTGTTTTAGGTTTGGTGCAAGGCCAAGACTGAGGTTTTTACGATAACCAAAGGATTTCTGTGAAGTTCCCCAATTTCTTTAATTATAGAATTCTTTTTCAAGACATTGGAAGAAATCCCACAGGAAATCAGAAATTCTATGCCTTCCCTTTCAGGGACCCACTATTTTAACCCCTCAAATGATAGCACAGTGAAGACACAGTAGCCCAACCCAAGTATGATGACAAAGGGAGTTGTCTACAGAGTCTGAGAAATGAGGGCACTGCTCTGTTTTTTCTAACTTTTCTAATTGCTAAAGTGCTGTGAAGGTACTTAGAGGCTCCCCAGAGGATGGGAGGTCAGGAAAGAATAAAAAGTGTGTAAAAGGTGTATATATGGCCAGTGAGTTGTATTTACAGGACTGTAGTGGGAGTCTTGTATCCACAGTGTCACCAAGAGAGGAGTTTAGAAGTCAATTGTCTGGCTAGAATTATTTTTTTCCTGTAAAGCTGCGTGAAAGACTGGTCTGTCAATCTCATATCATCAAGAGCAGCCGGTCTGGGGTGTCCAAGGGAGCGTGGCTAAGCATGAATTATCTTGCAAGTTAGGCAAGGCTTTCCTGCTCTGGCTGGATAGCCCATTTTTTTCTGACACTGTATTGAGTGCTATTGCAGACTGACGTTTGGAATTCAAGAATACAAAAGCATTTTCAAGGAGGTGGGAGGTAGGGTGGGGATAGGATAAATGCAAAGGATGGGGTCCCAAGAGGTCCAATCAGGCAGGGATGAGTTTTTTAAAGAAATATATTATACATACAAAAATGTATAAAGAATATAAAATGAGCACTTATGTATGCACTAGAGTATTTTTTCAAGGCAGATTTTCAAGATTTGAAATTAATCCTTGCATTTTTAATTAGGTGATGGTTATCCTTTTAGACAATGAACCATAAAGATGTAAAACTTATTGAAGGACTAACAGTCTGCAGAGCATAGGGGTTAACCTGAAGCTAAGATAATAGAGAAATTTGACAAGGACAGGATGTGATAAAACATGTAAGAAGCAAAATCAGACTATTTATTGACGTTGGACTTTACTATCTTTTTTAAATTTCCTGCTCTCCTTTTACAAAATTTGAAAGGTAATTGAAATGGCATGGGAGCATTTCTAGCGTATGTTTTAATCATGGGTCCAACTTAATGGTCCAACTTTTGAGTATCACAGAAGAATAAAATATAAGGGATGGAAGTTACCCCTCAAATTTTCACGCTCACTTGACCTCTGCTAGCACCTAGAGCCTACAAAAATGTTTCTGAAAGTGTATCCCATGGACACCTTCTATGGGATACTTATAATTACAGTAAGTCCCTTACATACGAACCTTCAAAGATGCAAATGTGTGTTCACACGTCCAATCACATAAGTTAGTTCACGTGTCTGGTGTACATTGTCACGTGCATGTACCCTCTGCAAGTGCTGCGCTTTTGTGTGCTTTACTGTACAGCGCTATATGCAGTACAGGAGTACAGTGTCTTTATCTCAAGCCCAGGATGTCCAGAAGCAGGCGTAAAAGCGGCGGTGTTGCAGCCGGTCCTGCTAAGAAGCGCCAGCTGTTGTGCTGTACTACTGCACTTTTCAAGGTACTGTATTGTAAGGTAAAAAATGTTTTCTTTATTTTTTGTGTTTGTTTTTTATGTATTATTTGTGTGAAAAGTATTATAAACCTATTACAGTACAGTACTATAGAGCCGATTGTGTTAGTTGGGTACCTAGGCTAACTTTGTTGGACTTATGAATAAATTGGACTTACGAATATGCTCTTGGAACAGAACTCATTCATATGTAGGGGACTTACTGTATTTGGTCAAAGGGGCTTCGCTCAATGTTAGGGAAGTTTCTTTCCTTCAGGACCTGTGGAGTCTCTTGTACCCTAATATACATAGAGAATATCCAAGATGGAGGCAGGGGTAGATGGTGAAATGTAGTACGTACAATATCCAGAGTTTCTCAGAAAATTTATATTTGCTAACTGATGATATGCCAGCTTGGATTTTCCCTGCGTTTTGCTTGTGTTTCAATGAAAGTTTACGTTCTATAACACTCAGTACTTAAATGATGTGTGTGCTTTAAATTTTAAAAGAGTTTAATTTTTTAAAGCATAATCAAAATTTTAACCTGCCTTATTTAAAAAAAAGCTTTATTGAGGTATAATTGACATAATTAAAATGTCCATATTTACATTTTGTATATAATTTGATGTTTTGACGTATGTATACACTTGGGAAAGGATCACCGCCATCAAGATAATGAACATATCTATTACCCTCAGAAGTTTTCTGGTGTCCCTTTCCTTTTTCCTCCCCTGTCCAGCCTAACATCCCATCCCATCCCCAGGCAACTGCTGATGTGCTTCCTATCACCATAGATTTTCTAGAATTTTGTGTAAATGGAATCATACAGTACCTGCTTTTTCTTTTTCAATGTGACGTCTTTCACATAGCACAATTATTTGAAATCAACCCATGTTGTTGAGTTTCCAATTGTAAATTCCTTTTACTGCTGAGTGGTATTCCATTGCATGGTTATACCACAGTTTGTTTATCTATATACTTGATGATATTTGGCTTGCTTCCAATTTTTTATTATTACAAATAAAGCTGCTATGAACATTCAGTTACATGCCATTTTTTTCATTTAGGTATAATTGACATATAGTACTATATTAGTTTTTAGGTCAGGTGTGTAACATAATAAGTTGATATTTGTGTATATTACCACAATATAATTTGATATTGTAGATGTTTGTAAATGATTACCACAGTAAGTCTAGTTAGCATCTATCACCATACATAGTTATAAAAGTTTTATTCTTGTGATGAGAACCTCTAAGACCCACTCTCTTAGCATCTTTCAAATATGCAATACAGTATTATTAACTATAGTCAACGTGCTGTATATTACATTCCCATGGCATTTATTTAATAGATGGAAGTTTTGGGTACAAGTCTTTATATGGACATGTTTTCATTTCTTTTGGAAATAACTAGGAGTGGAATGGCTTGATCATGTGGTAGGTATATGTTTATCTATTAAAGAAACTGCCAAACTGTTCTTGAAAGAGGTTCTTCCATTTTACAATTCCACCAGCAGTGTGTGAGAGTTCCAACTCCTCCACATCCTTGCCAACACTTGATATGGTCAGTCTTTTTAATTTTAGCCATTCTTATAGGTATGTGCTGGTATCTCTCTGTGGTTTTAATTTGTATTTCCTTAATGACTAATAATATTGAGCATCTTTTCATGTGCTTATTTGCCATCTTTATATTTTTCTTTAATGATGTGTCTGTTCATATCTTTTGTCCATTTAAAAATATTAGGTTGTCCTTTTCTTATTATTGAATTTTCAGAATACTTTATATTCTAGTTCTTTGTCAGATGTATGATTTGCAATTTTTTCTTCCAGTTTTCTGCTTGTCTTTTAATCTCTTCACAGTGACTTTTGAGAGCAGAAGTTTTAAATTAAAGTTCAATTTATCAATTTTTAATTTATAGATCTTCCTTTCAGTGTTATATTTAAAATTTTTTAGCAAATCCAGGTCACAAAGATTTTTCTCTTATGTTTTTTCTAGGAGTTGTATAGTTTTCAGTTTTACATTTAGATTTATGATTCCTTTTGAGTTAATTTTTATATTTTATGCAAGATATAGATCAAAGTTCACTTTTTTGTACTTCGATATCCAATTGTTCCAGCACCATTGTTGAGCAGATTATTATTTGTCTGTTGAATTGCCTTGCACCTTTTGTAAAAAAATACCAGTTGTCCTTATGAGTATGGGCCTATTTTTGAGGCCTCTACTCTGCTCCATTGATCTATTCGTCTGTCTACATGCCAATACCACACTGTCTTGGTTACTGTAGTTCAGGGACAGCAAGCTTTTTCAGTAATGCATCAGATAGTAAATATTTTAGGCTTCTTAGGGGCACACATGTCCTTTGTATACTTTTTTAAACAACCTGTTAAAAATATAAAAACCATTCATAAGGTTGTAAAAAACAGGCCATTGGCTGGATTTGCTTCAGGCTCTAGTTTGCTAACTCCTACTCTAGCTTTATAATACATTTTGAAAGTAGGTTATGCTGGTCCTCTAACTTTGTTCTTCATTTTCAAAATTGTTTTGGCTATTCTAAGTCCTTTGCATTTCCATGTGAATTTCAGAATCAAGTTGTCAGTTTCTACAAAAATGCCTCTAGGATTTTGATTTGTCTTTGCTTGGTTTTGGGGTTGCATTGATTCTCTAGGTCAATTTTGGGAGAAATGATATCTTAACAGTATTGATATATCTCCTAATCCCTAAAGGTCCTATGTGTCTAGGTCTCTGTTACTTTACTTCGGTGATATCTTGTAGTTTTCAGTGTACAGGTGTGGTGTTCCTTTTATCACATATATCCCTAAGTATTAATATTTTTTGAAGTTACTGTAAAGAGTAGTGGTTTGAAATTTCAATTTCCATTTTTATTGCTAGTGTATGGAAATAAAGTAGAACTTTGTATGTTGATTTCATAAGTGGCAACTTTGCTAAACTCACATTATAATTCTGTTATCTTTTTTGTAGGTTCCATAAAATTTTCTACATAGATGATCTTGTCATCTACAAATAAAGATAGTTTATTTTTTCCTTCCCATTCTGGATTTTTATTTCTTTTTCTTGTACTGGCTATACATGCAGAACAATATTGAACAGAAGTGATGAGGGAAGACATACTTGTCTTTTTTCTGATTGTAGGGAGTTTAATAGTTCGCTAGGGCTACTATAACAAAATACTACAGAATGGGTGGTTTAAACAACAGAAAGTTATTTCTCATATTTATGGAAGTCACAAGTCCAAGATCAAGGTGTTGGTAGGTTTGGTTTCTTTTGAGACCTCTCTCCCTGGTTTGTAGATGGCCACCTTTTCACTGTGTCCCTACGTGGTCTTCCCTGTGTGTCTGGCACCAGTCGTTGGATGAGGGTCCATTCAATGACCTCCAAAAAAGACCCTATCTCCAAATATAGTCACATTCTGAGGTACTAAGAGTTAGGACTTCAACATATGAATTTTGGGGCACACAATTCAGCCGATAACAGGGCAAAAGCATTCAGTCTTTTGTTATTAAGTATGATGTTAGCTGTAGGTTTTTCGTAAATGCCTGTTATCAAGTTGTGGATGTTTCCTTCTATTCTTAGGTTGCTGAGAGTATTTATCAGAAATTAATGGAATTAATGTTGAAATTTGCCAAATGTATATCTACTGATATAATAATATGATTTTTCTTAGTTTGTTTACACTGTCCTTTTAGAGTGTTAAATCAGCCTCGATTTCCTGGGATAAGCTCCAATTGGTCATGATGTATTAATCTTTTTATATATTATTGGATTCAATTTTCAGAGATGTACTAGCTAATGAAACAATAAAACTGTCAAAATTTAAGTTGCATTTATACACAAAACATAAAGAAATAAGTTCAAAACTAAATGAAATCTTTGAAAGAACATGTGTGGAATTCAAAAGATGGAAGAAATAGATGTTTACTATTTCATGTATAAGATGGAAGTTCATGTTGCTAGCACTAAAAACTACATATAATTACTGAAGCCGTTTTAAAGATGTTTGCTTGGAGATGGGTTAATCTGTAGCAAAGCAGATAGCTCAAGTGTCACCTTTCAATGACACAATAGCTTGATTTATTTTTGAGCTGGCTACTGATATGGAAAACCAACTCAAAGAACAAATAAACTAGAAACGTATTTTTCATTGCACATTGACTTATGCACAAATATTGCTGAGCTTGCAATTTTTTCATATATGTGCAATTTGAACATGATGGCAGTTTGAAGAATTCACTTTTTTCAGCTTCATTGTCAACAGTTACATTTGGCTCTGAACTGTATAAAACTGTGATGGATTATAAAGTTAACATGTATGTTTCAGAGTTAGTTCTGTGTGAAAATATACTCTGATGTCACAGTTGCAGTGAAAAGAAAATTTTCTGGAGTAGTTACCCCATGTCTAGGAGGTTGGACCAGAAGGAAATTAATGCACTGCTTCCTTTACTGAGAAAGTCTTGCTATGAAAACAATGTTAGCCAAAATAAAGTGCCAAGTGACATAACAAAAATTGTAAGTAAAGGGTAATGCATTAAATTCTAGATAATTCTCTTTCTTTACTATGTGATAATATGGAAGATGAATTATAAATGATTTTCATTGCATATTGAGGCACAATGATTGCAGTGAAGAAAAGTTGAGAATGCTTGATCTATTTATAGAACAAACACTTAATGTTTCTGCAAGATAAGAATCCTGTTGGGTCCCATCTTGTTAAAGAGGTGAATTGGAAAGCTGGATTTGCTTATTTGTCTGATATTCTTGGTATTATAATGATCCTAATACTTCCATGCAAGGAAGAAGTGCAGCATGATTTTGAATGGCAGATAAGACCAAAGGACAAGAACAAAAGGCAGACGCTTAGAAGAACAAAGTTCCTATACATGGTTATGACATGTTCCATAATAGAAAAACAATGATCAAAAAGGTCACAATCTTGATATTTCAAAAATGCAAAACGTTATCACCAAACACCTTCTGGATTTTGGCAGAATTTTCACATTGTATTTTCCATTAAAAGATCTTTATGTTGAAAATCCATGGGCTGAAATCCATTCCTTTCATTGAGAGATAATTTACATTTAATTATAACTTTGTAGGATAAGTTGTTGGAAGTGGATACTGATGAAGGATTAAACATGAATTCAGAAAAAAGAAAACATTGCTTTCTTCACTTTGTATAAAAATCAGACATGAATAGTCCAAGCTTGCTAAAATTACTATAAAAATTATCTCTTATTCTCCTATCAACATACTTCTGTTGAGACAGGTTTCTGTACTGTCGGTGTTACTGAGACAAAGCACAGAAACAATTTAGATATACATTATCACTGGTGAGAACCATCGTAATCAATCCAAACTAGATCAGATACGTTAACAAGCACACAGCATGCTCATTTGCCATGTTAAGAACTTTAATACTGGTAAATGTTATGCTCCTTCAAAATGTGCATTTAACCATTTCATACGGAGACTCATACTTGCACACATAACTCTTTGTTTAGTTACAAGTGCAGAAGGAAAAAATTATTTATTCACTTATACACACGCTTTCAATAAATAAAGTGCACAAATTTTCCCGTTCTTTTTCTAGATGTTATTTGTTCTTATAGTTATAAAACTATAATTTTATGGCTGCTGAATATAGTAATTAAATTTGAGTTTGTATTTTGTTCAGCTTTTTTTCCCATTTCATTTTTCTGGTACATATTTCATTTTTAAAAAAGATAAACTTTACTTTTTTAGAACAAATTTAGGTTTACAGAAAATATACCTTACACCCAGTTTCCCTTTTTTCTAACATCTTACACTGGCATGGTACATTTGTTACAATCAGTGAACCAATATTGATATGTTATTATCAACTGAAGTCCATAATTATTCAGGTTTCCTTAGGTTTTACTTAATGTTCTGTTTCTGTTCCAGTATCTCACCTAGGACAATACATTACATTTAATTATTGTGTCTTTTTAGACTCCTCTTGGCTGTGATAGTTTCTGAGACATTTCCTATTTTTGATGACCTTGACACTTTTGGTCTCTCTAATTGGGTGTTTTATAGACCATCCCTTAACTGAGACTTGTCTGATGTTTTTCTTATGATTAGACTGGAGTTATAGTAATGCATTTTTATCATGTATTACAAAAGCACTGGTGAGTGGTGGTTTGGAAATTAAAAAAAAAAACAGGTACTTCTCCACAGATGATTGATGAAGCCCCTCTTTAGTAATACTGGGGTCACTCACAGAATTGAGCACGTTCTGAAAGACCTAGGGAAAGGTGGATCCAGGATGCCTCTGGATTCTGCTCCCTCCGCTCTCTTAGGACTTTACTCTAAAAACTTTCCTCCAGAATCTTTCAGTCTCTGCATCTCGCTCACAATCTTCGGGTTCCGGGGGAGGGACTCTGATCAACTCAGTTCGCGGAAAGGCAAATAATAAATATACAGCGATGCACGGGTGGTTTGGCGGGTGTAGGACCTAACCTGGACGTCAGAGCTGGGAAGCTGTTGTGTCTGAGCTCACTCACCCCCACTTCTGTCACACTCTCACCCTGGCCTCCATTTGTACCTACTACACACTCCTTGCTTCTTAATTCCAAAGCCATAGCTTTTCATTCTCTCAGGGAAGAAATTCTTCTACTTTCTGAAGGGAATGAGGAGATATCTCTTACTGTCTCATCAAAAAGGCCAGGCTGTTTGGGAAGTAATCTCCATTCTCTGGCTTTAATCGGTTGGACTCATTTCTGGATAGAAAATGTGTATAGCTCTTCTCTCTCAAATATGTTTTCATTTAATGTTGTTCACTTTTGATGCCTTAATTAAATAAAAGAACCATTCACTGCAAACATAATGTATAGATTTGTCCATTATGATGTTCTGTGGGGAATAAATATGGAATCTCTAACTAACAGAGTTATGGTTTGGCTTGTCTACCTCCTGCTCCCCCTGTGGTTCTGCCACAGCTTCCTAACTGGCCTCCCCACCGCTCCCCCAGACCTTGCAGACTCCATCCGGCCTACACAGGGACTCTTCCCACCCCCGGAGGCTTGAAGGGGCAAAACTCACCTTATCACTCTCTGGCTTGAAATCCTGTGTGTTCCTTTGGTTGCCCACAGTGTTTGGTCTCAGCTTCAGCATCACATGGTAACTTGTTAAACATGCAAATTCTCAGGCTCCAGCCCAAACGTACTGAATCAGAAACTCTGGGGGAAGGGCCCAGGAACCATTGTTTATTAAAACACCCATCAGGGAATTCTGAAGCATGCTAAAGTTTGAGAACCATTAGCCAATGGGGGAAAAGTATAAGCTCCTTGTCCTGAGAAGTCTTGCAAAGCCTGCTCTGCTCTGGTCCCCATCGGTCTCTCCAGTTTCTTCTCCACCTACCCTGCCCTGCATTTTCCACCATGGGAATGAGGAGCTGTGTGCAGTTGCCTGCAGAGAATGTGTGAATGCTTCTCCAGCTCATTTTCAGTTGTTACCCAAGTAGGCCTTCTGTGGGCATGCTCTGTGCCCTTCTCTGGCCAACTCCTACTGACACTTGAAGACTCAGCTTAGGTGTCATTTCTCCAGTAACCCTTCCTCTAGCTTCCCTGTGTCCCCTTAGATGCTCCCATAGTACCTTGTGTCCATCTCTCTGATTAAACTCATCACATTATATTTATCTGCTTATATATGTTTCTGCCACTAGATTGTGAGCTACTCCTATTGGGGACTATGTTTCTTTCATTTTTACCTGCAGTACCTATAGCCCCGTGTTTGAGTGCTTAAGATGCATTCAGTTATTTAACAGTCACTGAATAATTTATGAATGAATGAAATAATGAATGCATAAATATTTGTCCATGTTTCTGTCACATCTATGGTTCTACGCTTGCTTTCTTTTTAGCCAAGGAAAACTTCCCTCCAATTCATCAGACATGGAAGGTTCCAGGAAATAGTACCTCTAACCCTTTGGCTTTTGCTTATTATCAAATGCAAAATAGATTCTTCCTGAACAATTAGTTCCACATTAAGTGTTTCAGGGCTCCCACAACTTGATGCAAGGCCAATCTTAGGCATTATCATCTTGTGAATTTGGCAGCCACAGTTTTTTTTTAACTTTTAATTTTATATCAGGGTACAGTTGATTAACAATGTTGTGATAATTTCAGTTGTACAGCAAAGTAATTCAGTTATACATATACATGTATCTCTTCTTTTTCAAATTCTTTTCCCATTTAGGTTGTTACATAATATTGGGAACTCTGATCAATATTATGTAATATAGAGTCTTTCTGATTTCTGTCACTTCACTGTGGACTCATGCATCTGAGTTTACTAGGTTTTCTTCATGAAGTGAGTGTTGATTGAATCAGTTCAGGCGCTTTTAAAAAATTCTACTCAGTGCTCCTTTAGGGTTTCTATACACTGCCAGGATAGAAGTATGTATTTCAAAGAAGAAAGAAATAAATCTCAATACTGTTTGTCTGTCTTCTTCCTTTATTTAGGAGCCCTGTGTCTTGCTTGCACCATAGGAATGTATATTCAGAGAAATTTGAAAATGAGACATTAAGTAGTCCTGTGTAAAATAACACAAGCAGAAAACAAAACTGGTTCCCAAAGTCATTCCTTTCCTTCTTCGGCATGTATGAAACCCCCGGGCAATCCAAATCTGCACACCTACCATTCCATCTGCTGCAAGACGTACGGGTCAGAGTAGCTCATCTAGCGGAGATTGTCAGTCTATGCTGACCCAGCCACAGACTTCTGTCCAGTCCCCCTTGTCCTACCAGATTGTGGTTAGATAGATACCTGCTGGCCATTGATTTGGGTGGAAACATAATAATAGAAATGATGATCATTAATTTCACCTTTTAGGTGTTTCATATTTTTCAGTAGGCTTTCCCTTTTATTCCCACATTTTAAAAATTCTGATAAGCCTGTAAGTTGTTAAGGTACATTTGTGAAAGTATCATTATTTCAAACTTATCTATAAGGAAAAGCTATAAGGAAGCTGTGGTAGCAAACACTGAAATTTTCAAGATTACATAGCAAGTTAGTGGAGGCCCTGGAGTAGAATATCTTCTAATTCTCACTTAGTTCCTGGGCAAGAAGGAGCCAAGATGGAAGTGGCCAGATGGCAGATTGTTTGATGGAGGTGCAGAGCGTCTGCGACGTGGCATTAGCAGGTGACTTACACGGATGCAGAGGGCAGAGAAGTTCAAAGCAGAGGCTCTGGAGTCAGACTGCCCAGTTTGAATTTTAGCTCTTCTACTTGCTGAATTGTATACACTGAGAAAGTTACTTAAGCTCCATTAACCTTAGTTTCCTCCTCTGCAAATGGAAAAAATTGTAATAACTATCTCGTGTAGTTGTCACGAGCCTTCGATACATTAATATGTAAAGAGAGCTTAAAATTATGCCTGGCACATAAGAAATTCTCAATAAATATTAACCCCTGCTATTATCACACTCAAAATTCCTCTATGAAGTCTTCTTTCATTATACCAATAAATCCACATTGACTCTTTTTCTTCTCTGAACACTGGTCAATTTTAGTTCGCAACCTTGGAGCTTCCCAGCTGAATCTGAAACTGACCCCCATACACGGAGGGCAGGGAGAGACCGAAGAAAGAGCTATCCCACTCCTGACAGGTAGGTGGCAGGTTTAATAAGCAAGGGAACTTCCTTATGAGGCTTGTCTTGGGCAGCTGCAAAATGATTTCCTCGCCCACCTGCCAAATCTTAAAAGTTTATATGGTGGCCTTAACTGGGTTCACTCACCTACACAGTTCAAATAGTGTTGACACTATTACACTACCTGCGGCAGCTTCTGGGAGCAGAGAAGGCAAGAGGATTGCACATTCCAAGGACAGGGTAGGGGGTGAGGAGCCTCTGATTGCCTGGGTCCAGCACATGGGTCTAACCCTTTTCTTGATGACCTCCCCCATCAGTCATCAAGGACTTACTATTTTTGTAATGACACAATTTAGCACTCCAAAATATACTCGCTAATACTCTTTAGTAATTATTAAAGGTATATTCAGCTCACCTCACTGATGATGCTGCAAATTCCAGAGGCAGACCCTGTCATATACATCTTCTGAATCGCTGCCAAGCCCTTAATTAATATCTGAATGAATGATCTTTGGATACAATTGCTTAGGTTCCATTATTTTCTCAAAGATTCTTTTCAAAACACATATTTGCCTGGCATATTTGAAAATGCTTAATTTTGTTAAGCATTTTTCCACTTCCTTTTAAGTGTGTGATCAATTTAGACTGGACCAAACAGCTGACAATCATTTGTTTTATATATTTCTCCTTTTATTTCCTATTTGGAGATGTCTGTTTAGAGAGTTAAAGCAGGCACATTCAGAAGGGGATGGAATTCAGGATTTCAATCAGAAAGAGAAACAAATAGAGTTGGACCACATAAGTCAAGTCATCTCAGGTCTCTGGGGCAAGGTCAAACTAACCAGTGGGACTGGTGGCATGTGTCCTTTTGGACACTCCTATAGAGGAGCTGCGATCTTAGTAGAACAGCCAAACAAGGGGTGATTATTTTTTGATGACTTAAAAAAGTAAGAGCAAAGGATAAAAACCAAAGGAAAAAAAAACCCAAACACAATTTCCTAACAATTTTAAATGCTCGTTAGGAAGGAATGTTGTTTCTCAAATAGTTTAGAAAAGTGCTTCTGAAATGCAAACGTTTATTGCACATATATTGCACTGAAATAAAATAGTCATTCAATCTTGGTATTCTATGTCCGATGAGACGGACATCAGTGTTTCTGATGTATTTTCTGATTTGGAATATCCTGGAGCGACAATTCCAGGAGAGACATTTTCTCACTGACATGACCTTGCACTTTGATTCACAGCATAACCCTGGTCTTCAGGTTACCACTCTTCTAATTTTCTGAGAGTTTAATTTTCTTTACCAGTAGGGTCGGAAACTCAACAGCAGAATGTGAGGGGATGGCAAATATTTGAAGAGAGTTTAATAAATAAGCTATTTTTCAGAAGAGAAGGCAGGGTATAAAGAGCCACAAGGGAGTGTATCACCCCTCAGAGGAATGGAGAATGAAGGGTGTATCTGGGAGCCTGAGGACAGGAAGGGAAGACTGGTTACTGGAACCCAGACAGAGAATTGTGTGGTAAAGCCTACCTGACCCGAGCATCAAGCTCCCATCTAAGGCATCAGCCAGAACTCTGCAGGGAGAAAGGCCAGGGCACACTGACCCTGTCTCACCTCACCTCCCTCCCATTCATACCCATGTTCCCATTGGCTGGACCTAACCAGGATCCAGAAATCCTATCGATGCTATCTGTACCAGTCACCGCCCCGGACACAAGGTGGGGTGGAGAGGATGAAGATGCAGAATGAATGGGGAGGGGGTGGTGGTGAGGGCAAATGAAAGATAGGCAGCATAATGTTAGTGAATCTTTGTCAGAGATGAGCATTTTTTTCCTGGATTACGCAGCACAAGACTCTGAACGATCAGCAATTTCTAATCTATCTGGATGCAGTGGGATTCTCGACTTGCAATTTGTTCTGAGAGAATGGCTTTGCCTTAGAGTTAGGGGAAAGAAAGAGAATGCTAAATACTGAAATCTCTGCCTTAAGGTCTCTGTGGTTTCTAAGAAGTCTTTCTTGGGGTCATGAACCTGGAAGAATAAGAAATGAAAGTGATGTCTCTGTTGTAGTCAGATGAAGTGCTCCATTGCTTCCTTCCCTCTGGAAGTATGTTTTGTCTAAAGAACCTATCATGCCTCGAGTCTGTCTTATTCATCTCTTGTGTTTCTCCCTTTCCCCAGCCACTCACACCCCCCCCACACACCCCCACATACACACACAGTTTATCATATTAAGTTTCATCAGCCATGTTTAATTCATTTCTTACTGACTCTCCCTTGTCACCCAGAACGTGCTGAGTTATATTCCCCTGTACCTTATTCGGGAAATGCAAACTCATTTTAGTGGGACCTGAGCACATATCAAATCACTGTATAAAACTCATATAACATTTCTAAGGCAAATATTCATAGTGTCTTAAGTTCTGCTTTGAATTAACTGCTTCATATTTTTTCATTAATGAAGATAATAGAGATTTGCTTATATATTTTAATCTGTGTAATTTTTATAAATATATAGTTATCAAAATGTCTCAAAATATCTTTCGATAAATGATCACTTTGAGGCTTCATGCTGGATGATGAAGTTTCATTAGGTCCCACTTGAATTTTGTTTAGAATCCTCCTTTGAATTATGCATCCCTGGTGGGGTAGTGTGGCGAGCAAAAAGGAATGAATAAGTGACAGTATCTTGTGCAGAGTCTCCGAGACTACAGAAGAAATGCATGCCTGCACACACCTGCACCATTAATTCCAATACTGGGTGGTAAATGAGATTCAGATAGAGGTACGGTGGGAGAGCTGGGGAGGAGAGGTTGCTTCCCTCGGGTTTGTACTGTACCAGGTACTGTATCCTATGCAGGTGGGAGTTTAATTCCTTTGGGTGATGATCGTGACAGTGCTGATGAAGATACTGATGGTGATGAAGAATAATTATGTTTTTCCAGGTGGGTGGCTGAATCTCAAACAGGGAGAAGAGGCTGATCTGGGATGCATGATGAGCGTTAGCCACCGAGGGACTTGAAATTCTGAGTTCCCTGAGCTGCTGGCTGATTTTTTTTTTTTTTTGAGATTTAAGTAGTATTTATTTTTGTTATTTGCATACAAATTTACTTTCTACTGTACCTTTTTAGACAAAAAGTGTTTGGGGGAAAACGGTGTTATTAAAGACATTAACATTTTGCTCTCTCAGGGTTGACATCTATATAAGTTCCTGCTGTAGCCAGTTTTCTTTCACATCATCTAGTTTACCTCTACAATTGTTCCCATAGTCTAATGTTGTTTTAACTTTTAATTTATATAATACATGCACTCAATTTTAAAAATAAAATGGTATTGTTAAAAGTTTATACCTAAATACAGCAGGCTCTGATTTTAAAAGTCCCACCTGCCTAAGGAATATCTTTGCTTCCCTGGTAGCCATCCCAAGCAAGCTCTGACACAGCTAGAAAATTTGCTGATTGTAATCAGAGAGTCAACCAGCTGTTCTTAAAGTAAGCAAACTGTTTATATGCCCTCTTGGTCAAGTCAGACTCAACACTGAAGAATAAGTAGTTCATTCGGTAATAGCTGAGCTGTTGCTTTTTTTTCTTTTCAAACCCAAAGGCAAAATTAAATACAACATTTTTGCCGGTTACATTCTGTTTGAAAAGATGAATCATCCTCATGTTTGTACTCAAAGGCATCTAGTTAGGGGCAAGATTATTTGCAGGCTAATTTTGTGCAAGAATCACCTTTTGACGGCAGATCAGTATCAGTACATGTGTTGGCTCTGGGGAGGAGGAAAAAAGCACACATCTTGCAGATCAGGAGAAAACTTGAGTTGCTACTTCTCAAATGTGTCATTGTAATGTTTTTACATAGCTCAAAAGGTCATATACAATGACATTTAAAAAGCTAAGGGACAAAATCTCCATTTATGTTTTGAGTAAGACTCAGTAATAGCCTAAAAATAGCTGTTTACTCTCCCTTTAATTAATTTCAAATTGAGTGGGATAGCAGTTTTAAGCACATTTGAAACTCCCCCTCTATCTTTCTTGTCCTGGACAAAGGAGTCTGGAGGGAGGGAAGAAGAACAGAAGGGTGATCTGAAGAAGCAGGGGCAGTATCTAGGACACAAAATGAACTTGAGAAGTTTGGGTCGCTCACTGATGTATTTAGCTTTGACGGTAGCAGAAGAATGCCTGATAGAGTTTTCTGTACACAAGAATCACTTTCAATAAGAGGATTTTCAGTGCAAATTATGGATATGACTGATTAGTGGGAAATTTCATTTAACTTTAGATAAAAGTGGAAGCGAGTAAAATTATTTTTATCCATTTTTATTATGAGAGAGTGAATACTATTGGCCAATAAATATTGAAGTTTTTTAAAGAGAGGAGCTGGATATAAATGATGACACAAGTTCATATAAAGAGATTATGCTCAAAAGGTTCTTAACTCTCTTACTCCTTTGTTCCCTTTGTTTCAGAGGGCTGGGGGCAATAAGAAAAGAACCAAGTTTTGTAATTGTTTTTCATGCTTCCTCCCATTTGTTAAACATTTTCATAAACCTGCAAGTTTCTTCACTAGTGTCTTGCATCTTTCCTTGTTACCTTCTAGAGTACCATTTTGTTATACATGGGAGCTTTCTGAAACTACTAAACACTGTGACCTGACTACACCCCATGTCTAATTAGTTTCAAACCTATATTGTTAACTTCAGCCTAAGGGTGTGCTCTAAAGAGTATGAAAAACCACAGCATTTTCCAAGCTGTCATAAGATGTGACTCAGTCATTCTGAAGGCAGCCATGTTACAAATGCTTAAGGGGGTTCAGAATGAACATCGACGCTCAGAAATCATTGGAAATAAAATCAGCAGCAAAATAAGACTCCTGTTCCTAAGAGTCTTGTGACTTATTTCTCTCATGCCCTTATAGCTGTACCTACTTCCAGGGTCTAAAATTTGGAGGCTCATATTCATGCTGCCAAGTTGGCATCCCCCAGAGAAAACGGGGTCTGGAGCAGGTGGCTGGCACTTATTCCAAAGGTGAAACCTCACTCAGTGCAGCAGCCCTTTCATAGTTTCATTTTGTAATTCTACAGAGGTCTTTTCTATATCTAGAAGCATCTAGAAACTTCCCATGAGAATTGGTCAGTTGTCATTTGCCTGATGCTGAGGAGAAGTTGTTTATTCCCTTTGCTGTTTCCTTTTGTGAGATCAATTGGCCCAGATGGTTGAGATTCTGAAGGTTATTTATATTCCATGATGATCCTCAGACTGGAATGGCCATAAGGTGGGGTGGGGGTGGGTCCACCATTTTACCCAATGTCATTCTGGAGGTTCCAGAGCGAGAATGCTTTGGAGTCCCCAAAGCACCTCCTTCCTTCATTGACAGAGGTAACTGGGATTGACTGGAGAGCCACAAGTGATTGCCTTCCTGGTCTCTTGGCTACCCTGACTCTTCCCATCATCAAATTAATCACAGTTCATGAGGCAATTGTTTAAATGTCAGGGAACACTTAGAATTCAGAACAGAATGCCTGGGAGAAAGGTTGATGCATGGAGAGAAAAAAGAAAGAACTCATATAGCTGGGTCTATTCAGGTCAGAGTCATTACATGACTCTTTAGAGAGAAGGACCACTGGACCTTGCCAAAGGAAGTTGAACAAATGCCAAGGAGAAGGGCAGGAGGAGACAGTGCCTTCAAGGACAGTCCCAGTACCAGGCCAGGTCAGAACTGCAGCAGCCCCAGAGATACAAATGCAGATGTGTGATGAGTGGTGGAAATCATTTAGAATTGTAAATTGATTTTTTAAAAACATCGTTTTGCTTTGGTGGCAATTGTGGCTGGGAGGATGTATGTAACTGGGATTACAAAGACCTAGAGCCTTTCAAGGAACACTAATTCAGTGGCAAGTTAGCAGGTATTAAGAGGGAAAGAAAGTAAATTGTTAGTCAAATAATTTTGGGAATTATGGCTTAAACAAAGTTAATACCCTAGTGTTTCTCAAAACCTTTAATATATGTTTATGCAACACGAATCCATGATGTTGGTGTATAAGATGCAGGATTTCCCCCAATTATCTGAGCATAAAACTATTTATAATGGACAATCTCACACAACTAGACTTTTGGGGAGCACATGCAATACTGCCTTGGAAGGCAGGCTGGAGGGAGTTGTAACTTCTCATAGCTTTAGCCAGTGAAGAAGGGGCTAAACAAGGGCACAAAAATGGATGTTTCCCAACTTCAGGATTTTTCCCAAACTTGAGTTCAGCCCTGGCACTTAAGAAAACACTCAGTTTACAAGGAGAACTTCAGTGATATGGTGTGTGAGGGCAGCAGTTAACTGTTCTCTCTGGACAAGAAAAGAGAGATTAAATTGTAAACCCAGCATTTAGAAATTCTGTGAGGGTTAGGATTTTGGTCCACTTATGAGAAGATTATTTACTAATTGGTTTCTGGGAGATAGTTTGTGGGAGTTATGAGGATTGGATGCATTTAGGGTGGAAGGAGATAGGAAGATTCAATGTAGATGTCATAGGTCTACATTTAGCTGAAAACACTATCGGTCTGGGTGTTGCTGCAATAGAAGCTGGGGGCCCTGGAGCAGTGAGCTGGGTTAGAGCAGTTTCCTTATACCAGGAGAGTATAATTGGCTAGTGTGAATGAAAAAATAGGAAGAATTATGGTAAACTCTTTTCACATCTTGACTTTTGAAGGTTACTGAAAAATGCTTACCTGTCTGTGATCTCTTCATATCTCCAGGAATTGGTAATTTAACTAATTGGAACTTTACCAATTAGCTCACCAGTCTCATTTTGGTCACTGCTTAGGACTTTGGGATTCCACTCATTCTGTCTGTAACTCAGTTTCTCTGACTTGAATGGGGACAATAATTTAACCTGTTTTACTTCTCTCCTATAGTTAATTCACTGACTAATTCAATAAGTATTTACAGAGGCTCTACTCTGTTCAAGGCACTCTTCTAGACACGAGGAGGGGCATACCACTGAACAAAACAGAGTTTAATTTTTTGTAGAGGAGGCAAAAGAGCAAATAAATAAACCTATAATATAATATCACATAGAGATTAATGTTATATAGAAAAATAAAGCAGCATAAAGGGCTAGAGAGATTGGAAGGTCAGGAATGGCATCTTTAAGGATGTGACATTTGCGTATAGACTTAAATGAAGTGAGGGATTGAGCCAATGAATGTCTTGGAGAAAAGAAAAAACAGCAGGTGAAAAGCCTGAGATGTGAATGTGCTTGGCAGGATAACTGCTATAACAACAACAACAACAAAACAACAGCAACAAACTCCATCATATTTCAGTGGTTTAATACAACAAAAGTTCATCTTTCATTTATATCAGCGTCTAGTGGGCATCAGAGGCTATGGGAGTTCTGTTCCACTGAGTCATTCAGGGATCCAGGCTGAGGGCCTCTGATACTTTCAACAATGGCTCCCAATGTTGCCATGGGGATCATCTGTCAGCCAGAATGAAGAGTGTTATGAAGGGTGCATAGAGTGAGTGCAAAGAGTATCACATGAGTTGATTAAGAGACCAGGTCTGCAGGTGGCATACATCACTCCCACAAATGTTCCAAAAGTCAGAGCTCGTACAGAAGGCCTCACTTAATTGCAAGTCTAGCTGTGTACCTTGGAACAAGAGGAAAAACCAGGGTGTTAAGGAGCACAAGTGTTCTCTGCCACGGTGTGTTTGAGTCACTTTAGGAAGGTCAGTTAGGTTGCAACACAGAGGATGGGGTGGTAGTTGTAAGATACAGGTGTTGAAAGGATCAAGTGAAAATATAGAGGCTGAAAAATGAGAAACATTGTTGTATTTCATTAAATCCAAAATGCCCTTGACTGTTAGCCACTGTTATTTGTGTACTTCTAATAAAAAAAAATTCTTCAAATTAAGTAGTTACATTGCCTTTTTAAAATCACTCTTTTATCATTTAGAAATTACTGAAATAATTCTTTTAGACTTATTGAGACTTAAAAAAATTATATATCATGATTGTGTTATCTAGTATAAAGGGAAATTTAAGCAAAATAAATTGGTTAATGGGTTGCTGAAGCTTCTTTACATTGAGAGCCTACTTTTTCTGAATTGCTTTTAGGTCTGTCATCAATGTCCATGTTTTTCCATTCACTGCTGTCCTCTGTGCTATCAAGAGGTTTCCTTAAATATGTTCTTCATGGAGTCTCTTGAATTTTCCTCTGGGCCACTTACACCATTTCTGTATGTTTTGATGCAGGCACTTTTTTGATCTTACAAGAAAATGGCAACCAGAAATTGTATTGCTTCTCTTCTTCTTCTTTTTTTTTATTGCTTCTTCTAATGGTCTTTAAGTGCTGTGTTGACTGAAGTGCTTAGGGTTTGTGGTTGTCCAGACAAGCCCCAGGAATGACAACCATGTTCATAGGCCTGCAGACAATGCCAACTCTGTCATGATGACCACTTGGTCAAGAGTGGTTGTTAGACATCATATTAGATGAATCCTGATTTAAGAGATGTTAAAATGTAAAAAAAAAAAAAAAATCTCATGCCTCTCAATAGACTAAATGTGTGTTTAGAGTAGATTCCGTCCAGCTTTGAAAACATCAGGTACTGATGTAATAGTACATTTCTAAGGGAGTCATAACATGGGGGTTGAGGGAGATGCATCTGTGAGTCAGTATTGAGATTGCTCCTAGGGCATGAGAAGCCTGACACTCATCTTTGTTATTTATTTCACAGGCTAAGTGAGGGGAAGCGAACTGTGTGTTTCATTCCCAGCTTTCTCCAGCCCACTCTAGGTGCAGATACTGTTGTCTTTTTCCTGAAGCCTCCAGTCTGCTTAGGACTTTAGCCAGGCTAACCTAGGAGATTTGTATATCATTCAGGTCTGATCCACCAGAACTTGGCTTGGAAATCATCTTGCTGCTACACCTTTCTAGTGGCCTGAGGTGGGGTGAGCCATGGGTTGTACAGTTCATGATGTGGTAGCCTTCTTCTAAACTGGAATGTGAGGTCTCAGTCTGCAGCACTGGCCTTCTTCTTGTTTCTTCTTCTACTTTAACTTTTTATTTTATATTGGAGTATAGTTGATTAACAATGTTGTGTTAGTTTCAGGTGTACAGCAAAGTGATTCAGTTATACATATACATGTATCTCTTCTTTTTCAAATTCTTTTCCCATTTAGGTTGTTAACATAATATTGAGCAGAGTTCCCTGTGCTATACAGTAGGTCCCAGTTGGTTATCCATTTAAAATATAGCAGTGTGTACATGCCAATCCCAAACTCCCTAACTATGCCTTCACCCATCATTCCCCCCAGTAACCATAAGTTCATTCCCTAAATCTGTGAGTCTGTTTCTGTAAATAAGTTCATTTGTATCATTTTTTTTAGATTCTGCATATAAACAATATCATATGGTATTTCTCTTTCTTTGCTGACTTACTTCACTCGGTATGACAATCTCTAGGTCTATCCATGTTGCTACAAATGACATTATTTCATTCTTTTTAGTGGCTGAGTAATATTCCATTGCATATATGTACCACATCTTCTTTATCCATTCTTCAAGTTTTATACTAGGACTGTGCATTGCCCTGGACCTCAGTCTTGTGGACTAGGATCATACCATTCCACCTAACTCTCACCAGAATACTTTTTTTCCCACCTGAAGCATAAATCCTTCCCTATTTTCTCCCTTACAGCTGGCATACTGGCAACTTTTGTACTTCTGTCCCATTAGATTGGATTTTGCATGGATGTGGATGCCAGTTATCTCTGAACTGCCCAGTCATTTGGAGGAGTTTATATGGGAGTCCTTGCTTTCCTTGGCTCTTAAGCAGTTTTCCTCTGACTCATCTTCCAAAGATTTAAGACCCACCCCTCCCTCGTCACCTTGCCAACTGGAGGATTGGGAAGGCCAGAATGGGAACTCACTCAAGTCAGGAACCACTGGGGACGAACATGGATGGAGCACACAGGCTTTAGAAAATCTGATACCTTAAGGTGGCCCTATCCCTGGAAAAGAGTCACCTGAGGTTTTCAGAGAGTTCCAGTCTTATTAAAATGAGGGGATGTTAAGATAGTAATGTTTTAAAGATTAGATGGGACTTCAGAGAGTCATTAATTTACATATTGAACAGTCGGTATCTTACTTGAGGAATTTATAGCCATTGTAAATGGATTATTAAACTGTGATCCCTAAAGTCCACAGTTGGGAACTGTTAAGGTTAAATTATTAATAAGAAGCCATATTTGTAGAAAGGATGAGGTTGTAAAATCAGGTTTTCTGGAGTGTTCAATTAAAATGGACTATGTAATTTTTCCCCCTTTCTTGCTCTGTTCATTAGATTATCACTTAAATTAAAAATCTTGGCTCTCATGGTTTTATTATATTAAGCTTACATTTGTTTGACTTCAAATCATTCAGATGATTTGCAGGAATACTTACGACCATTTGATTATCAGTGCTGTAGTTTTATGGGACTTCTGCTATTTTTCAGAAGACACTTTTTTCCCACATCTTTGCACATCAGGATGGTATAAGTGACCATCCTTTTTCAGATGTTTTGTAAAGGTGTTTTAAGATTTTTTTCGAAGGGGACTCACCTTTAAGTGCTGCTGAATACCCAAGTATTTCATCAGGAATTGGATAGCATGATTTACAGCTAGGACACTGATCACAGCCCATTATCTGAGCCAGGTGACAAGGCCCATAAGACTAGGTTTAGATGTCAGCACAGGTGGCCACAAACCAGGCTCAATTTCTTTCAAAGCCAGAACATATTAGAAGTAGGGCAACTCGAATAGCTTTTTAATGTCAATGTATATATATTCTTTCTTCATATCAGTGGGCCCTGGTATAAAACTTGACTTATCATATGTCCAATCATGGAGAGATGGTCTAGCCTTTGACAAATAAGGTAACCTCTTTTGAAGCTTGCTTTTTCCATGAAGAAAAAATGATGGGACAGAGGAAGGGGAGAGGTATTTCAGTTCTTCTTTCAAGGAGTTTCATTTTCTCTCTCCTTTGGAGAGTGAAATTACCTTTTTTGTATTTGATTTTGTTTTATTTCTCTTCTCATTCTGTGGGAACAACCTTGGAAGGCAGAACTTGTAGCATCATTCCCCAAACGTGAAGAGATGCACTCCTCACACAAGAAGACCTCTGGGCTCACGGCACTTTCTTCATTTTCAGGCTAGAATCCTGGGATGCATTTGAATGACCTGAGTGAAACTAGAGTTGGCTAAGTTGGAGGGGAGACATGATCCTGAAAAGAACACAGAAGGACAAACTGAAGATGAGACTGCTTAAAATCTGCCATGAGAATTTAAGTTGTGGATGATGAGAAATTGTAGAGGAAAGAAATGGATGTACGCAAGGTTACACAGTAATCATGTGGACACACACACTTTTGCTGGCTCTTAACCAGCATCCCATGGAGTAGAGCTGTCAGGATTAATTACTTAGATTCTGTATAGAGAGTGTGAAAATGAAAACCTCTGTGAGTGCCAAGTGTTATCAGTTTGCATCACAACTTAGATATTTGGCGGAACAGCAGAAAGATTAGATATTTTCAGAAAATCTATTTTGTTTGACCTCTCCCACTTTCAGGATTTTTTTTTAGGGGGGCTGGGGGGTAAGGCTACAATTCCATTCCACTGAGGTTCAATGACTCATAATTCTTTGTAGCTATTTTTGGTTATTTTTTTCAACTCATTGTCTCGTGTGGATCTTGCTCATTATTTTGGCTTTTGCTCTTGTTCCATATGCTTCAGGTTAAAGTCAATGCTCTATTTTACACACAACCAGAATCCTATGTTAGGATAAATGGGAAGAGTAAATGAAGCTGGAGGGCAGGTCATAGAAATTATCTTAGCTGTAGCCTTTTGACAAACTCTTGCCTTCAGAATGGAGCTCTCTTCCCCACCCCAACCCCAGCTACAGTATCCTGTGGATGGGAGGGGCTGGTGTCATGCAAACACGTGCAAGAAAAATGGTCACCTACCTGCTAGTGTTGGAGGGTCTGCTGCAGAGGCAGAGGGTGGCTGTGGCTCACCATGGGGACAAGGACACTGGCAACAGAAGTTCTGGGAAGTACTCCTTGGCATGAGCCCTCCCAGATTCTGTCATTAATCTCATCAAAGAGCCCAGATAGGCTCCAGTGTTGGATTGCCTCAGGCCAAACAACCAACAGGGAGGGAACCCAGTCCCACCCATCAACAGTCAAGCAGATTAAAGTTCTACTGAGCTCTGCCCACCAGAGCAACAGTCAGCTCTACCCACAACCAGTCCCTCCTATCAGGAAACTTACACAAGCCTCTCAGATAGCCTCATCCACCAGAGGGCAGACAGCAGAAGCAAGAAGAACTACAATCCTGCAGCCTGTGGAACAAAAGCCACATTCACAGAAAGATAGACAAGATGAAAAGGCAGAGGGCTATGTATCAGATGAAGGAACAAGATAAAACCCCAGAAAAACAAATAAATGAAGTGGAGATAGGCAACCTTCCAGAAAAAGAATTTAGAATAATGATAGTGAAGATGATCCAGGACCTCAGAAAAAGAATGGAGGCAAAGATCGAGAAGATGCAAGAAATGTTTAAAAAAGACCTAGAAGAACTAAAGAACAAAGAAACAGAGATGAACAATACAATAACTGAAATGAAAACTACACTAGAAGGAATCAATAGCAGAATAACTGAGGCAGAAGAACGGATAAGCGACCTGGAAGACAGAGTGGTGGAATTCACTGCTGCAGAACAGACTAAAGAAAAAAGAATGAAAAGAAATGAAGAGAGCCTAAGAGACCTCTGGGACAACATTAAACACAACAACATTCACATTATAGGGGTCCCAGAAGGAGAAGAGAGAGAGAAAGGATCAGAGAAAATATTTGAACAGATTATAGTCGAAAACTTCCCTAAAATGGGGAAAGAAATAGCCACCCAAGTCCAGGAAGTGCAGCGAGTCCCATACAGGATAAACCCAAGGAGAAACACACTGAGACACATAGCAATCAAATTGGCAAAAATTAAAGACAAAGAAAAATTATTGAAAGCAGCAAGGGGAAAATGACAAATAACATACAAGGGAACTCCCATAAGGTTAACAGCTGATTTCTCAGCAGAAACTCTACAAGCCTGAAGGGAGTGGCATGATATACTTAAAGTGATGAAAGGGAAGAACATACAACCAAGATTACTCTATCTGGCAAGGATCTCATTCAGATTCAATGGAGAAATCAAAAGCTTTACAGACAAGCAAAAGCTAAGAGAATTCAGCACCACCAAACCAGATCTATAACAAATGCTAAAGAAACTTCTCTAAGTGGGAAACACAAGAGAAGAAAAGAACCTACAAACACAAAACAATTAAGAAAATGGTCATAGGAACATACATATTGATAATTACCTTAAACGTGAATGGATTAAATGCTCCAACCAAAAGACACAGGCTTGCTGAATGGATAAAAAACAAGGCCCATATATATGCTATCTACAGAGACCCACTTCAGACCTAGGGAAACATACAGACTGAAAGTGAGGGGATGGAAAAAGATATTCCATACAAATGGAAATCAAAAGAAAGCTGTAGTAGCAATACTCATATCAGATAAAATAGACTTTAAAATAAAGAATGTTACAAGAGACACAGAAGGACACTACATAATGATCAAGGGATCAATCCAAGAAGAAGATATAACAATTATAAATTTATATGCACCCAACATAGGAGCACCTCAATACATAAGGCAACTGCTAACAGCTATAAAAGAGGAAATTGACAGTAACACAATAATAGTGGGGGACTTTAACACCTCACTTACACCAATAGACAGGTCATCCAAAATGAAAATAAATAAGGAAACAGAAGTTTTAAATGACACAATAGACCAGGTAGATTTAACTGATATTTATAAGACATTCCATCCCAAAACAGCAGATTACACTTTTTTTCTCAAGTGTGCATGGAACATTCTCCAGGATAGATCACATCTTGGGTCACAAATCAAGCCTCAGTAAATTTAAGAAAATTAAAATCATGTCAAACATCTTTTCTCACCACAACACTATGAGATTAGAAATGAATTACAGGGAAAAAACATAAAAAAACACAAACACATGGAGGCTAAACAATACGTTACTAAATAACCAAGTGATCACTGAAGAAATCAAAGAGGAAATCAAAAAATACCTAGAGACAAATGAAAATGAAAACACAACAATCCAAAACCTATGGGATGCAGCAAAAGCAGTTCTAAGAGGGAAGTTTATAGCTATAAAAGCCTACCTCAAGAAACAAGAAAAATCTCAAATAAACAATCTAACCTTACACCTAAAGGAACTAGAGAAAGAAGACCAAACAAAACCCAAAGTTAGCAGAAGGAAAGAAATCATAAAGATCAGAGCAGAAATAAATGAAATAGAAACAAAGAAAACAATAGCAAAGATCCATAAAACTAAAAGCTGGTTCTTTGAGAAGATAAACAAAATTGATAAACCATTAGCCAGACTCATCAAGAAAAAGAGGGAGAGGACTCAAATCAATAAAATTAGAAATGAAAAAGGTGAAGTTACAACAGACACCACAGAAGTACAAAGCATCCTAAGAGACTACTACAAGCAACTCTATGCCAATAAAATGGACAACCTGGAAGAAATGCACAAATTCTTAGAAAGGTATAACCTTCCAAGACTGAACCAGGAAGAAATAGAAAATATGAACAGATCAATCACAAGTAATTAAATTGAAACTGTGATTAAAAATCTTCCAACAAACAAAAGTCCAGGACTAGATGGCTTCACAGGTGAATTCTATCAAACATTTAGAGAAGAGCTAACACCCATCCTTCTCAAACTCTTCCAAAAAATTTCGGAGGAAGGAAAACTCCCAAACTCATTCTATGAGGCCACCATCACCCTGATACCAAAATCAGACAAAGATACTACAAAAAAAGAAAATTATAGACCAATATCACTAATGAATATAGATGCCAAAATCCTCAATAAAATACTAGCAAACAGCATCTAACAACACATTAAAGGGATCATACACCATGATCAAGTGGGATTTATCCCAGGGATGCAAGGATACTTCAATATATGCAAATCAATCAATGCGATACACCATATTAACAAATTGACGGTTAAAATTCATATGATCATCTCAATAGATGCAGGAAAAGCTTTCCACAAATTTCAACACCGATTTATGATAAAAACTCTCCAGAAAGTGGGCATAGAGGGAAACTACCTCAATATAATAAAGGCCATATATGACAAACCCACAGCAAACATCATTCTCAATGATGAAAAACTGAAAACATTTCCTCTAAGATCAGGAACAAGACAAGGATGTCCACTCTCACCACTATTATTCAACATAGTTTTGGAAGTCCTAGCCACAGCAATCAGAGAAGAAAAAGAAATCCAAATTGGAAAAGAAGTAAAACTGTCACTGTTTGCAGATGACATGATACTATACATAGAGAATCCTAAAAATGCCCCCAGAAAACTACTAGAGCTAATCAATGAATTTGTTAAAGTTGCAGGATACAAAATTAATGCACAGAAGTCTCTTGCATTCCTATACACTAATGATGAAAAATCTGAAAGAGAAATTAAGGAAACACTCCCATTTACCATTGCAACAAAAAGAATAAAATACCTAGGAATAAACCTACCTAAGGAGACAAATGACCTGTATGCAAGTCAAGTATAAGACACTGATGAAAGAAATTAAAGATGATACCAACAGATTGAGAGATATACTATGTTCTTGGATTGGAAGAATCAATATTGTGAAAATGACTGTATGACCCAAAGCAATCTACAGATTCAATGCAATCCCTATCAAATTACCAATGGCATTTTTTATGGAACTAGAACAAAAAAATTTTAAATTTGTATGGAGACAAAAAAACCCCGAATAGCCAAAGCAGTCTTGAGGGAAAAAAATGGAGCTGGAGGAATTAAACTCCCTGACTTCAGACTATACTACAAAGCTATAGTAATCAAAACAATATGGTACTGGCTCAAAAACAGAAACATAGATCAATGGAACAAGATAGAAAACCCAGAGATAAGCCCATGCACCTATGGTCAACTAATGTATGACAAAGGAGGCAAGGATATACAATGGAGAAAAGACAGTCTCTTCAGTAAGTGGTGCTGGGAAAACTAGACAGCTACATGTAAAAGAAAGAAATTAGAACATTCCCTAACACCATACACAAAAATAAACTCAAAATGGATTCGAGACCTAAATGTAAGACTGGACACTATAAAACTCTTAGGGGAAAACATAGGAAGAATAGTTTTTGACATAAATCACAGCAAGATCTTTTTGACCCACCTCCTACAGTAATGGAAATAAAAACAAAAATAAACAAATGGGACCTAATGAAGCTTAAAAGCTTTTTCACAGCAAAGGAAACCATAAACAAGACGAAAAGACAACCCTCAGAATGGGAGAAAATATTTGCAAACGAATCAATGGACAAAGGATTAATCTCCAACATATATGAACAGCTCATGCAGCTCAATATTAAAGAAACATACAACCCAATCCAAAAATGGGCAGAAGACCTAAATAGACCTTTCTCCATAGAAGACATACAGATGGCCAAGAAGCACATGAAAAGCTGCCCAACATCACTAATTATTAGAGAAATGCAAATCAAAACTACCATGAGGTATCACCTCACACCAGTTAGAATGGACATCATCAGAAAATCTGCAAACAACAAATGCTGGAGAGGGTGTGGAGGAAAGGGAACCCTCTTGAACTGTTGGTGGGAATGTAAATTGATAGAGCTACTATGGAGAACAGTATGGAGGTTCCTTAAAAAGCTAAAAATAGAATTACCATATGAGCCAGCAATCCCACTACTGGGCATATACCCAGAGAAAACCATAATTCAAAAAGACACATGCACCCCAATGTTCATTGCAGCGCTATTTACAATAGCCAGGTCATGGAAGCAACCTAAATGCCCATCAACAGACGAATGGATAAAGAAGTTGTGGTATATATATACACTGGAATATTACTCAGCCATAAAAAGGAACAAAATCGAGTCATTTGTTGAGATGTGGATGGATCTAGAGACTGTCATACAGAGTGAAGTAAGTCAGAAAGAGAAAAAGAAATATCGTATATTAATGCATGTGTGTGGAACCTAGAAAAATGGTACAGATGAACCAGTTTGCAGGGCAGAAATTGAGACACAGATGTAGAGAGCAAAGGTATGGACACAAGGGGGAAAGCCACGGTGGGGTGGGGCTGGTGGTGTGCTGAATTGGGTGATTGGGATTGACATGTATACACTGATGTGTATAAAATTGATGACTAATAAGAACCTGCTGTATAAAAAAATAAATAAAATAAAATTCAAAAAAACCCTAATACTATACTTTCTTTGGGTTATCTGTATAGAAATATGTTAATATAAATGTTTCAGACATTACCTGAAATTCCTAAAAATCTTATATGTTCTGGTATAATGTTATGTTATAATTCTAGTTATTACTTTAAAATATATATCTCGGAAATAACTAAATTTCCTTGTCAATTGCATTACTATGAACTTTCATCAAATCTTTAACCGTGGTCATTTTTAAGTCTGTTGTCATTTACAGACAGTTCTGGGTGTACTCTGATGCTTCTGCAAAAATGTTCCTATAAAAGGGCTTCACCTTCAAGGAATTCATGGAAAAGACTCCGACAAGTACAGGTTTCTGGTAACTGACTATACTGCTGAACTGAATGAATATGCATTTTCAGAACTCTAATGGAAAACTGCTGAATTCATAAAAGTGCTAACAAAAGATCAAGATAAAAAAAAATTAATTACATGGGACTGAGTGAACTGACGGGGATGATTATAATTTTTGTGACTTTCTGTTTGAATAAAAAAAAAAAAAGAAAAAAGACTACCTTGGTTTTTACAGTGATTGAAGAAGTCCTGCCTCTGGCTTTTCAAAATTTTTTGAAACGCTTAATATCATTTCTTTGTAAAGTCTGCATGCCATTGCATTGTGTGAAAATACCATAATGTATGTAACTGGTCCCTCATGATGGTTATTTAAGTTTTTTTCAATATTTTTTGTGATTACAAATAATGCTTCAATGAAAAAAAAAAAGAAAAGAAAAATGGTCACAGTGCACGTCCCCATCATTCAACAAATGTGTAGTAAGTACTTTCTTAATAAACTCCTTTTATTTTCTATCTTCTGTAAAACAGCACATGTTTATTAAGCTCTGCAAAACTCTGCATGGGTGCTAGTGATGTAGAAATGAATATGATAAAATTTCCTGCTCTTAAGTGGCTTGTCTGAGTGGGGAGATAGACAAGAAAATTGATACTATATGGTGTCACAGGTGCCAGAATACAAGTAAGTGTGTATAGAGGCCAGCTCAGCTGGTATGCTTCGTCAATGACATCTTTTTTTTCTTTGATGTCGGAAAATTCTCAGCTTTTTTTTTTTAAATGAATTTCTCTTGTCTATAGCTGACATTCTCTCCTTCTGGAGAGTGTATTGTGTCTCCTTATTCCATCCTCTATGCTTATTAACCTCTCATTTACTCATTTACTTATATGTCCATTTTGTGGATTTTCAGCATACAATTTGTCTCTTCAAGTATGTCTAAGCTATTGCTTTATCTATCCACTTATTGTGTGAAGTTAATGGCTTTAAACTAAACCATAGAATCTTTCTTTCCAAACACCACACCAATTGAACAAAAAAGAAAATTGTAAAAATAAACTATTTTACCACAGACTCAAACCAGAATTTGGCATGAATGTGATTAGAGAATTTTCCTTGGGAGTGATTGAACAAAGAGGGGAAGAAGTAGAGTTGTTTTTGTCCCAGCAGCGAAGGTCTATAAAGCTGGGAAATTCTGCAAGAAAAAGGTTTTTATGACTTTGTTTTCAAGGAAAGCAGACTTAGTGAGGGTAAAATCCAGTCCCAGCTTCAGTGACCACAACAGTGACTCCTCAAATAAAGTCCTGGATTGGTCAGAGAGTAGGGAAATGTTTTGACTCAGTTGAGAACAAATGAGTTACTCTAATAGGAAGATAGAAAAAAGTAGCAGCAGGAAAAGTCTGGAATGACTTGTTAAGAGCTTGTCCCCAAATGGCTTGATCAACCAACATTTTATTAACAGATAAACACAGCAACGTGTTTTGCCACTGAGACTCAGGAGCTGAACTGTCAACTACTTTGAAGTCACCTGTGGTCAAGAATAAGAACCTGCTTTACTCTCTGATTTTAAACTGAGGACCACATGTTTGGAAGATGAGTTTGATGACCTCACAGCTAGGCTAGGGAAAACTTCAGAACCTCACTTGCATTTCTTTTTTGATACCTTTTTCTTATATTGACTGTCCTTCTGGAATTATTTTCCTTTATCTAAAGTACTTCATTATATGTTCCTTTATGACAAGATTTTGTATGGTAAACTCTCAGTTACTTTTTATTTATAAATGACTTCATTTCACTCTTGTTCATGAACAAAATTTTGCTAGTTAAAAAAGTTTGTACGGACAATTATTTTATCTTGACACCTTGAAGATGTTATTCCACTGTCTTCTGGATTCTATTATGGATCTGGAGAAGTCTGCTGTCATTTTTGTTGTCATTTCTTGTTAGGTGATCCATCCTTTCTTGCTGGCTGCTTTATCAACTCTCTCTTTGCATTTGTTGTTTTTCAACTTTATTACCATATGTCTAGAATGAATTTTTTTTTCCTACTTGGAATATCTTGGGCTTCCTGGGTCTGTAGATTCATATTAACTATCAGCTGTAATACATTCAAAGCCATGGTATTTTAAGATAATGCCTCTCGTTTTTATTCTGTCTTTTTGGGAAACTGATATATGCATGATAAACCTCTCATTTAGTGTTCATATCTTGTAACCTCTCTTTCATATTTCCTATTTTTCTATGTAATGTGACATTTTGGGGTCTATATCTTATGTTTCGTTGATTCTTTCTTTAGTTATACCTAGTCTGCTTTTAACTCTATCCTTTGATTTAAAAAAAAAATCAAGTTCTTACCATATGACCCAGCAATCCCACTACTGGGTCAGAGAAAACCATAATCAAAAAGAGTCATGTACCAAAATGTTCATTGCAGCTCTATTTACAATAGCCAGGAGATGGAAACAACCTAAGTGCCCATCATCGGATGAATGGATAAAGAAGATGTGGCACATATATACAATGGACTATTACTCAGCCATAAAAAGAAATGAAATTGAGCTATTTGTAATGAGGTGGATGGACCTAGAGTCTGTCATACAGAGTGAAGTAAGTCAGAAAGAGAAAGACAAATACCATATGCTAACACATATATATGGAATTTAAGAAAAAAAAATGCCATGAAGAACCTAGGGGTAAGACAGGAATAAAGACACAGACCTAGAGAATGGACTTGAGGATATGGGGAGGGGGAAGGGTAAGCTGTGACAAAGTAAGAGAGTGGCATGGACATATATACACTACCAAAGGTAAAATAGATAGCTAGTGAGAAGCAGTCGCATGGCACAGGGAGATCAGCTCGGTGGTTTGTGACCACCTAGAGGGGTGGGATAGGGAGGGTGGGAGGGAGATGCAAGAGGGAGGTGATATGGGGATATATGTATACGTATAGGCAATTCACTTTGTTATATGGCAGCAACTAACACACCATTGTAAAGCAATTATACTCCAATAAAGATGTAAAAAAAATAAATAAATTACATATTTAAAAAATAAATAAATAAATAAAAAGTTCTATTTATGCTATGGCCTGAATGTTTGTGTCCCCCTAAAATTTATATATTGAAATTCTAACCCCTGAAGATGATGGTATTAGAAGGTGAGGCCTCTGGGAGATGCTTAGGTCATGGGGCCAGAGCTCTCATAAATGGGATTTTAACACTTTATCAAAGAGGCTTGAGAGAGATCCCTAGATCCTTCCTCCATGTGAAGATGTGATGAGAAGTCTGTGATCTGGAAGCGAGTCCTCACCCCATCATGCTGACACCTTAACCTTGAATTTCCAGCCTCCAGAAGCACGGGCAACAAATTTCTGCACTCATTCTGTGATATTTTGTCATAGCAGCTTCAATAGACTAAGAAAATTTGTTTCTTTGTTTGTTTGTTTTTAATCTGAACAGATAATTCATTCACATGGATAAACATCCAAAAGGTACCAAACATTATCCAGTGAAATGTTTTCCATGAACCTCCACTAGCTCCCTTCCACTGCATTTTTGATATCAACCTCTATGTTGCTATTTCCAATGATTGAACTTCAGTGACATTTGGCATGGTCTGTCACACCTCCTTCTCTCCAGGAATGTCACACACCTCTGTTCTCCCCAGAGATCATTGAAACCTCCCCAGTCTCCTTTGCTGGGTTCTCCTTTGATCACTCATATTAACATTGAGTTGCACTAGGGCTCAGTCCTTGACCTTATTTGTTTTACTACCTACACTTGGCAATCTCTTACTGCTTGTTAATCTCACCAAGTTCACTGATTTAGATGCCATCTATATATTCATAATAGTCAAATTTATATTTCCTGCCTAAACTCCTCATCCAAACTTCAGATCTGTATAACCAATCACCTACTTGACACTTCCACTTGGATATCTAATAGATATCAAAATTAACATGTCAAAAACAAGACTCTAGATTTTCTCTCATGAATCTGCTCTAGTATCCTTCTCCATCTTTGATGAAGGTAATTTTATCCTTCTTGATGCCTGGGTCTTAAGACCCACATCCTGCCAAAATCTTGGAACTATTCACCTTGTAAAGTTTTTGGCAGCCTGTTTGGCCTAGAATAATATCATTTTGTTTTAATTTTATTTCTTTGATTACTAATGATTTTGAGCCCATTTATGAGCTGTCTTTGGTTCTCATCTGTGTATTGCCTAATCATAACCTTAGCCCATTTATTTTTCTATTGGGTTGTTACTATTTTTGTTTTATAAGATTTTGTGTTATGGTGTAGAGCTCAGTGCCTGATCTCATGATGAACTATTTCAAATTTCTAAATTTTAAATTTCTAAAGTGGACTTTACTATGAAAACAAATATATTAATTATTTGGAGAACAGAAAGGCATCCTAATTGTTTTCACTTATGTTAAATCTTTAGTGGCTAAACTTTTGAAAATTATTCAAGATTGTCAGAGCCATATGCCAAAGGAGGCACCTACTTCCCATTTCTGTGAATCTGAGTTCTTAACATTTTTCTTAGAATGTGAGTAAAGTGGACAGCTTTCAAACATCCTGCTGACTGGGATTCTAGCTCATCCTCATTTCCCATTTCCTTCTCTTATCCCGTTCTGATTTCTAAGCAGTTGTAAACCCCAAATCAGAATAATTATATGGATCACAGAACTAACTTCCTCAATTCTGCTTCATTACACTTGAAAAGGAATGTTCTAGATTAATATTTTGATGAGAAAACATCTGTTCAGTTTTTATATTCCTACTGATATAGAGTGACTTGAAAATTTCCCCTGCAGCCTGTTCTCCAGATTCTTAGGGAATTGCCTTGGGAATAACCTTCTAGCATAGATCCTAACTCTGCCATATATTGGTTTATTAGGTGATTAAAGAAGAGATTGGAACCAAGTTTTGCACTACCGTTAAATTTTTAAAAAGCATTCTCTCATATTGAGACCAAACAATGGGAGTGTTGCTCTGAAAACAGAGGTTATGGTCTGAAGCATTCTGATCTAGTTGTTTCTAAAACTGTAGTTTGTGAATTTGGGGGAGTCCAAGAGATTCAGAGGCAGGGGCTCATGACTGTCATGTGGTTAGGGCAGTGCTGAGGTGAAGGCACTTCTGCTCCACCCTACTTCTACAATTTTGTTCATTATTCAATTAGTCAGGCTTTCCCTATGCTGGTTAAAGTGGACAGTTAATTTTAACCACTTTAGTAGCGATAAAACTTAGTTCAACTGGTTGATTGATTAAAATTTTACTTTCCTGTACGTCAGCTGCAGACTGCTTCTGCCAGTCAGTGCTGAGCTATAATAGGCACCATGAAGGAGTGAGAATACCCTTGCCTTCAAGAAGCTTTATAATATATTAAGTATGTATCATGTGTGCACATGTGCACACACCATGTACTTGAATATATCCATAATATAGAGGGCAGCATTCAAAAGAAAGAAAATTAATGTCATGTAGCTTGGTGAGTTAATGGGTCGTATTGAGTAAAAGCTGGGATTTGGGAGTCCACTGACCTTGGTTTAAGTTCAAAATTTTCCTCATCTCTAAGATACTGCTGGCCATGAAAAGTTGGTGTGAGGATTATGGGAGATAATGTGTGTGAAATCATAGTTACTGCACTGCATAGTTGCTCAATAAATGCTACTTCCTTTTCCTTCTCTCTGATCTTTTCCTCCTTTCATAGACATTAGCTATCTATTTTAATACCCATCAATCCAGTTCATGTTCTCAAGTTTTAATCTTTGATACTTTCCAATAGGTTTATGTATATACACATGCACACTTGCATGTGCTATTTACTGTATTTCTTACTAGGCTATAAATACCTTAAAGGTAAGGGTATTCTTACTCCTTCATGATGCCTATTATAGCCTCATATTTGTTTCCTGACATCCACAAGATGGAATAACATCTATTCTTGTGTCAAAACCCATACACACTCCCCAACATAAAAATACCCAGCAAGATAGCAATGTATCTGATTGTTAGATCTCTGGGCCCATAAAGTTTTTTTTCCTTGGTTAGATTCTAAGTAATGTAAAATTTCTGGCAAAATTAATGGGAATGAAGATATGACAAAATGCACTTTAGAGCATACTCCCCACTGCCCCAATATGCCTACTAAAAAATTTCACTAAAAGTCCCATTGGAGAAAGGTGGTCAATGGGGTCACTGGTATGTTACAATGCTTAGTGTTGTGGTTCCCATCTGCAAACGATTTTTGCAAATTCCAATCCACGTAGTGAAGTTTGAGCTGAAGTTAACACTATGTCAACAGACTATAAAACTTTGAAGCAAAACCAAGGAAAGGCTTTCTTTAAGAAAAAAGTCATGAAGGGTGAGCCTTTTATCAGTCTAAAAAAGAAAATTCATATTATCTGCTATTTTCAGTTTCAGAGATTTATGTTCTAAGCCTAAGGTAATTCGCCTAACTGAAATAGTAAGCTGCACCCAAATATGTGCTTAAATAAACCCTACGACTAATCAAATGATAATCAAAATATTTTGCACTTCATATGGCAGAAATCCTCGCAAAACCTTGGTAAATGCATTTACCATCTCTCACAACCTCTTGGAAACTTGAGCTCCATTTGGCATATGGTCAGAGGTAGTGTTGTTTGGGTTTTCACAACACTTGGTATCTAAATGCTGCCAAATACACAGATCTTGGGACTCAAGAAAACACCTGCAGGGCTTGATGGGTTCTTAACCACTCAATTGGATGAGTTAATGTGTTGCATCGAGAGGGGCACAGTGATTGGATTCTGACTTACTCTCAGGCACTGGGGTGGGGTCGCGTAGACAAAATAAAACTAAAAAGAAACTTCTAGGAAATTTTATGCTTGGCAGTCCTGAGTTGAGGAAAAAAAATCACAGACATTTTGGACTTGAAGAGTTATGTCAAATCTTTAAAAATACTGCCATTTTTAGCTCTCAATAAACGAGTGAGGCATATTATGAACCAGCTACAATTCCTGCCCTCTCACTCTAACTTGGGTTGGATCCTTTTTGTTTTAACTTCTTGAAGATTCAAATCAAATATTTTTTCTTCCAATGACTCAACCAGAGTAGAGAGTGATTGGGTCATACAGTCCTTTACCAACTTTGGAAACAAACATTTCTTTTTTGTGAAAAGAAAGCTGTGACCTCAAGTGGCTACAATAATATTAACGATAATACATAGTTAGAGTCCTGTGCTTATAAGGTGCCAGGCAGTGATTTAAGTATTGACTATATATGAGCCCCTTTAATCCTAACAACAACATTATGAAATAGATGCTATTATCAGGTGCATTTTACAGGTGAGGAAACTGAAGCCCAATGTAATTAATGCACATAATTAACTTGCTCATTGTCACTCAGCTAATAAGTGGTCAGGTTGGGATTTGAACCTGGTGACCAGATGATGGATAACAATCATTTATGGACTGTCAGAGCTGGAAATACCATTTGGGCATGAGAGGCTATTGAAGGGATAAGCTCATCCCCCCAAACTGGAGTTGAGGGATTTAGGCAGAAGGGTTATTCTTTCCTAAAGCTTGACTCTCATTTGCTGTAGGGTTTACTCTCTTTCCTATTAAGGCTGCGATCTCTAAGACTGGCAAGATTTAAAGCAATGAACTGACTTTTTATGTCAGTCTAAAAGGTTCTTGGTTCTTAGGTTTCTCCTTAGGCTTCCAAAGTTTCCTGAGAACTTTGTTGTAATTTCATGTGCTTTCAGAGAAAACCAGACTCTTGTTTGTAATACATGCATTATGTATTACGTTAATGATGGGGCTGACTCCAGCCCAGTGGAGTATATCGTAGGTCGTCTGATCACATTTCCTAAAGTGTAGTCTTGGTTTTGTCAAGTGCCGTGAGGGTGGTCTTGCCCTGGAATTTGTAGCCCCAAATATCTTTTCCTCCACTTTCTAATAAAATCCAATTAAATAAGATTATTATGACAAGTGGTAACTTTTGCCTTGTAAGTTTCCTACCAAAGAACAAAGCATCTTCTTTTCAAAGCATCTTGTCTTAAAAAACAAGTGCCTTTGAAAGACCAGGAAGGGGTAACTACAAACAAGTGTTGTACGTGAGAATGAAAGAAGCAAAGAAGCAAATAGAATTTGGACTATTCTATATTAAAATCAAAGAACAAGACAAAGTTTGTGAGAAAACAGAGAGTACCCCAGAAAAAAAAGTTTCAGTAACACAATGGTTTTAAAGTGCTGCTGGACCACTGCTGAGTGAAGCCAGCCAGTTATGTATTCAGCTTCTAGTTTTACAAGTGACTTCTGGAAGTAGGCTCCAGATGAGAAAATAACACATGGCTAAAATCAGAAAATAAAGAGAATTACAGTGAGTCTTTACTGGAGAGAAATGAGTATACACATTAGAGGACTCATTCTTTTATAATTTAAACAAGGGACAACTTCAATGTTAAAAACAATGTAATTGATAACAATGTCTTCTAATTGCAAAATTTTGTGACTACAGTGTTGTGTCAGGGTCCCCCAAGACATGCCAGTTTCAGTGATTTGTTCGGAGGGTTTACAGAGCTCATCATATAATTGTACTCATGGCTGTGATTTATTTCAAAGGATCAACGACGAAATTGGCAAAGGGAAAAGATGCATGAGTGATGTCCAGAGGAAACCAGGTGCAAGCTTTCAAGGGTCCTCTCCCAGTGGAGTCACACAAGACTCAATTTCCCCAGCAACAAACTGTGACAACACAGGTGAAATGCTGCCAATTGGAAACCTTGTTAGAGACTCAATGCCCAGGGTTTTTACTGGGGGAATCATCATACAGGCATATTTGCCAAGCAAATACCAAAATTCCAGACTTTCAGAAGGACAGCAGGTATTCATCACAAACCATATTATTGTTTAAACTGTGCAGGCACAGTGGGCCACTCGTAAGTTAGGGTGGGAACCCTCCTGAAATCCAAGTTCCTAGAGGCCAGCCAAAGGCAAACCTTCTATGTAGGTCTTTCTAAGGTTAGCTTGCTATGGTTACTCTTTTCTGCACAAGTGGAAAGTAACATGATTGACTGGGAAACACTGATATAAAGATAAGCTTAGTATAAATGATCAAGAATTGGGATTTCTAAAGTTTAGCTTAAGTCTCCTAGAGGAGACATACTCAAAATGGAAGTGGCCCTTGATGTAACATGACAAATCTCTGTTGGTGGGATAAAACTCTACCCCACTTCCACAAGAATTACAGATCTACAATTACTTCCCTCACTCCTACTCCCCCAGCCCCATCTTTCCTTTGAGCATGACTAGGCAAGTCATTTGAATATAAACTCTTGTGTTTTAATAAAACATGAGAAATTCTCTTCCGGGATAAAATTTGCAAATTCTTTGGCCTATTAGCGTGAAAGCTACTATTTAAAGGTAAATTTCTTACTGGACTCTCAGAACACATGAGAATTTCAAAGCTGTACTGCAAGTGTCCAGATAGGGGTTTTTCTTCATATGAGTGTTAGTTGGTAATGTTACACATTCAGACACTGAGATGAAATTTGTTTCTATGGAGACTCTAAACATGGTATGTCAAATGTGTCATTAAACCTGAACTTCTCTAAATTTCATACTTCTGGCTTCATAAAGAACTGAATGAGACTTTTTCAGTCTTTAGAAAGTAACAAAGCTATTCTGGAATGGGAATAGAAATGACACGCCTATAATCAGAGATTCTACAGATGAAAAAGACCTTATTAGGTCATCTAGTTTGCAGCTGGGTTCTTCTCATTACAACTGCCAATGTTTAAACAGGGTCAGACTCACAGTTCCAATATATCTCTGAGAAGGCTCTTCTACTATCTAATTAAGCTAGAAATTTCACCTAGAAGGACATTGTGTCAGTCACCTGGGAGCTACTACATACAACCAATAAGGAAGGGTATATTCTAATGGTGAGTAGCGGGGAAAGAGCTGGTTCAAGGGTCTCTCGAGGGAGGAATGAATTAAAATTCCAAAGTCTGGTTCATGAAGAAGAGCATTCAGAAAGGGAGAGGTGGGAGATGCAGAGGTAGTGAGTGAGGGCGTGCTGTGCTGAGTGCTTGGCACTGACAGAGGTTATAGAGAAGGGCGACGGAATAGCTTATGATTAAAAGGCTCATTGCCCAGGAGGCTCAACAGGAAAATCCAAATGTGCACTGAAGAACAATACAGAAAATTCTTTCTCCTTTTATCCACCAAATTGGTCCATTGTCAAATCCAATTATATGTCGTCTTTTATTTATAATGCCATTCACCCACTGTGAGAAGCCATAGGCCTCCCCTTCCACCCAAGTAGTAGGAGGGCTAGATCTGGGCTGCCCCAGTGTATTCTTTTGCCCGGTATTTCTGGTGTCCCTTGGTGTATTTCTGAGATAGGGACCTAGACTGGGTTAGCATTCAGCTTGCTTTGAAATGAAAGAGATGTGGGCATCCACAACATTACACTTTACATTATACCTTACATCAGGTAGACTAATGTACCTATAAAAATATAGGTACATTCGTTTAATAAAAGGGAAAATTAACCATACATACCTTACAAAATTTCTGGTTTACTGTGATTAAGGACTTAGGAAGGTGGAAGAGAAGGATCCTGAGGGCTTCCTCTTTTTTTCCTTTCTCCCTTCCATCCTCCTTCATTCTTTTCCTTAATCATTTCACCTAATTAATGCTTACTAAATGCTTCTATGGACCAAGTACAGTGATCAGTGCTAGGTCCCTGCACCCAGAGAACATTTTCTTTAATGGAAGATCAAATATATAAGCAATTATAATATAGTGTGGTAAAGTCTATGAAGATGAAAGAACAGGGTGCTGGAGGAGACACAAAATATGATCTAACTCAGTTTATCCAAGTCAAAGAAAATTCCTCATAGGAAGTGACATATGGGCTGATACCTAATGGATAGGTCAGAGTTACTCATGTAAAAGAAGGGTGAAAATATTGGTCACTGGAAGACGGTAGAGCAATTGAGAAGGCCTGTAGGTCTGGAAGAGCAGGGCCCAGGCAGGCAATTGAAACAAGCCCAGTTTACCTGGAGCACACAGTGGAGGTGGATGGAATTATAGTGGTGAAATGGGGAAGAAGAAAATGTGTAGAGAATATAAGGGAGAAAAGATAATCAGAAACCAGATCAGGAGGTTATGCTCAGCAAGTTGAATTTTTCCCAAATGAAATAGGACTTATTGAAGAGTGATATACAAGAGAAAGCCATAATAAAATATTTTTAGACATATCACTAGACACTCCTGCGTAAGATGGTAACTAATTCCCTGAAGAGATTAAACCAGTGAGACTCTATATTTAGGAACACCAACCACAGTAAAGTTTGGGGGTTCCAATGAAAATAGGGGAATTAACTGAAGGTTGATGTTCTGAACAACAATATCCATACCCTCAATCTCTTTCCCCCACTTGCCTTCCAAACTGGTCACAGTTGGATTTACATTTATCTCCCACCCCCAACCTTCTGGCAGGAAATTTAAAAATTTAGTCCTGGAAAATATCTGCACAATAGAAAAGTAGTACAAATAATATTAGTTATGAACCTGCAAGGAAACAGCTTGGCCCTGTTGTATCACACTACAGTGAGGCTTACTAGGTGATAAGCTAGATACCTGTGTACAAACTTCCAGTCAGGTTTTTAGTGTATCCTTCTTAAAAATGACAGTATAACAAACTATTAACAGATATATTTGAGGTGAGCCTTGACATGAAAGCAAGAGTCAAAATAAACAGAAAAAAAAAACCACAAAAGCTTTCAGAAGAAAGAGAAAGTGTAGAAAAATAGAATACATTTTTTTTTTAAAAAAAGCATACTCTAAGAGAAATGAGATGACATTTCATGTATAAAACAAGGATAGACAAATCTACCAGAGAAAAGGACATTAAGATTATCAAAAAGAGCTCTTTGTAATGAAAGTTATTATAGAAGATGTAAAAAACTCAATAAAAGGTTTGGAAGACAAAATGAGGAAATGTTTCAGAAAGTAGAATAGGAAAAAAAAAATAGAGAATAGAATAAAAATGGTAAGAAAACTAGAGAGCAAGACTTGGAGGTCCAAATTTAAGACAAATAATTTTACAACAAGAAAATTAAAGGAAATCATCAAAGAAGTAATTCAAGAAAATTTCGTAGAATTGAGGAATATGAGTTTTCAGATTGAAAGTGCTCAGCACAATGGGGCAAACAAAACCCATTACAGTGCACATTAAATGTAAAATTTCAGAACACTGGACCAAAGAGAGGATCCTAAGACCTTCCCTTAAGAGAAAAATGGTCATATACATCAGTTCAGGAACCAGAATGGTTTTCAACTTCTTAAGGGCAAAAATGAAAGCTAGAAGACAAAGGAAGAATGTCTTCTAAGTTCCATTATGTCCAAACTCTAATTCTATACTCAGACAAAATACAAAATATAAATAAAGTGTGAGTCTTGAATACAGCATTTCAGACAGGCAAGGTTTCAGAAGTTTTGTTTCCTCAGGGGATGAGTGGAGTAAGTGAGGGTGTAATATAAAATTAGGGAGAGAGAAATAAGATCCAGGAAGTAGGGAGTCCAAAACAGGAAGGGGGTGACCAGATCCACTTGGATGATGGTGCAGGGAGCCCTCAGGCCACCAGGTCTGCAGCAGACCTGGAGAGCAGCAGTCTGGACTGAGCAGGCTGAGGGAGGGCTCGGGGAGTGAAGATGAAATCGATACCCAAGCTGATGTGTTTGAATGATTTGAGGCCAGACTTACACTGCTGGTGGAGAATTGGGGAATAAGTGAATAACAAGAACTTAATAACAAGCATTTAATAACAATCCATTTCCTTGCCTTTTCTAGTTTATAGGTCTGAATTCCTTCCATTCCTTGGCTCACAGACCCTTTCTCCTTCAAATCTCTCTTGGCTGAGTTTACATCACCTTTTCTTTTTTGTAGTAGAATCTCTTTCTAACACAGATACTTGTGATTACATCTAGCACCCACTTGGTTAATTCAGAATAATCTCCACATCTCAAGATCCTTAATTATTTAAAATCACATCTGCAAATTTTCTTTTGCCATAAAGGGTTACATTTACTGGTTCCAAGGATTAGAACCTGGATATCTTTGAGAGCCATTATTCATCCTGACATTGCTCTTAAAACTGAAACAATTATTAAGTCAAGAGAAAAATATTATTTATATAAGAGAGGAACTTTAATTGTTGTATACTGCATGGCTCCCTATGAACAATATTTACATGGTCCTAGTCATGTTAACTTGATTATGAATTCAACCCCACATTTCAATATAATTATTTCAGAGGATGAGGGAGGGAAAGTTTGTGTGTGTGTATGCGTTTGTGTGGGTTTGGGAGATAGTTGTTGGGAAGATAGCTAAATCTTTATTCTCCATGATAGGAATTTAATAGATAACATCTAAATCTGAAATATCAAGAAATTGTAATGTAAGAATGCTGTTGGTATTTTGTAAACACCAAAATAGCTAAAAAAGATGAAAAGTGATTGCCATTGAGTATCAAGGGAGTAGGATGGTGGGAAAGTTTGGGGACTGGCTGTTTTTCCTAATGAGTCTTATAAAGTTTTACATAAAATTAAAGATATAATTAAAGTGAAAAAGGTTAGGTTAAATTCTTAGGCGAGGGTACAGAAACCTTTCAGAAGTGAGATGACTACACTGGGCAGGAAAAAAAAGTCATCTTTCTAGTTGAAGTGTGAAAGAGACAAGGTAGAGTTGGGAGACTAAGTAGGAATTGGGGACGTGGAGAAGAGGAGGGATCAGGTGACATGTAGATGGTAGATTTGACAGAAATTGCTAATTTATTTGATGTGAGGATTGAGGAATAAGGAGCTATCAAGTTTGACACTCAGTTTTCTGGTTTTGGCATCTGGGCTGATGATGACGCTATCCAATGAGAAAGGGAATTCAGGGGAGAGGGGACACTTTGGAATCAGGTGGTTAGAGATACGTGAGCAGACTCTTAGGACTGGGCATATTTGGGGACCAGTAGCACAATGGGAGGCGTGAGAAGGAATGAGTGTAATCTCTGAGGAGAGCCTGCCTCTGAGAGGGATCTGAGGAACTAGTGTATTACGGGAGGAGGTGTGGGCGTTTCTATTCTTTTATTTCTCTGCTTGGTTCTGCTGTTTTACTTTTCAAATGCACAAGAGTGGTTGAGAAATCAGTTAATATTTCAGTGCTTAAAAGCTTATGAAGGATTTCTCTTTCCTTCCCAACAGAGTCTCATACACTCCAGGAGGGCATATGTAAATATTGTTCCAAGATTAATATTTAAATATAGAAAATGGTTCATAAGAACCTATGTATCTATATGGTCTATTTTATAGTAGACGGTTAAAAACTTTCCATTTGTCAGCAGATTCTTTTAAAGATTTGGTAATTGGGGGCTTCCCTGGTGGCGCGGTGGTTGATGCAGGGGACACGGGTTCGTGCCCTCGTCCGGGAAGTTACCACAAGCCGCGGAGTGGCTGGGCCCATGAGCCATGGCCGCTGAGCCTACGCGTCCGGAGCCTGTGCTCCGCAATGGGAGAGGCCACAACAGTGAGAGGCCCGCATATCGCAAAAAAAAAAAAAAAAAAAAAAAGATTTGGTAATTGGGATGTGCAGAGGCTCTTATCCTATTATCCTAATGGAAAAATGCAACCCAGAATAAAATGTATGGAAAACATCCATAATGCATGACCTAATCATGTGTGAAATGCAGTAGTAGTCAGCAGACACTGGGTGATGCTGAAGGTCAGTCAAAGTGCAACAAAGAAAGGTCCATCCATTGAGCTTGGTACATGGGTGGTATATTTTCTTCCTCTGTATATACTTGTCTTTTTTTCTTTCCCCCTCTGGCGGCTTTTGAGATTTTCTCTTTAACGTTGGTATTCAGCAATCTGATTATGATGTGCCTTAGTTTTTTTTCTTCTTTTTAAATGTTTCTACTGGTTAGGGTTTGCTGAAATTCTTGGATTTGTGGGATTATAGTTTTCATCAAATTTGGAAAAATATCAGCCTCTATTCCTTCAAATAATTTTTCTGAATCTTCCTCCTCTTTCTGTGAGACTCCAATTACAAGTACATTAGTTCTATAGGTATTGTTATATATCACTGTGACTCTGATTATTTTATTTCAGTCTTTTATCTCCTGGTACTTCATTTTGTTAGTTTCTTTTTATAAATTGAAGTACAATTGAATTACAATATTATATTAATTTCAGGTGTACAACACAGTGATTCAATATTTTTATAGATTATACTCCATTTAAAGTTATACAAAATAATAGGTATATTTACCTGTGTGGCATAATATATCTTTGCTGCTTATTTGTTTTATGCATAGTAGTTTGTATCTCTCAGTTAGATACACCTATCTTGCCCCTCCTCCTTCCCTTTCCCCACTGATAACCACCAGTTTTTTGTCTATATCTGTGAGTCTGTTTCTGTTTTGTTGTATGTATTTGTTTTATTTTTTAGATTCCACATGTAAGTGATAACATAGAGTATTTATCTTTCCCTGTCTGGCTTATTTCACTCAGCATAATACATTCTAGGTCCATCCACATTGCTGCAAATGGCAGAATTTCATTCTTTTTTATTTTTGAGTAATATTCCATTGCATATACATATATGACATCCTTATCCATTCATCTGTTGATGGACATTTAGCTTACTTCCATATCTTGGCTTTTGTAAATAATGCTGCTATGAACACTGGGGTACATGCATCTTTTCAAATTAGCGTTTTCGTTTTCTTTGGATATATACCTAACAGTGGGATTGCTTGATCATATGGTAGTTCCTTTTTTAGTTTTTCAAGGAACCACCATACTGTTTTCCATTGTGGCTGCAAAAAGTTACATTCCCACTGAGAGTGTACTATGGTTCACTTTTCTCCACATTCTCACGAACATTTGTTACTTGTAGACTTTTTCTGATGATAGCCATTCTGACAGGTGTGAGGTGATGTTTCATTGCATTTTTTTAAAATTTAATTTATTTTTGGCTACGTTGGGTCTTAATTGCTTCATGGGGGCTTTCTCTAGTTGCAGTGAGCAGGGACTACTTTTTGTTGTGGTGTGCAGACTTCTGACTGCAGTGCCTTCTCTTGTTGTGGAGCATGGGCTCTAGGAGCATAGGCTTCAGTAGTTGTAGCATGCAGGCTCAGTATTTGTGGCTCACAGGCTCTAGAGCACAGGCTCAGTAGTTGTGGCCCAGGGGTTAGTTGCTCCGTGGGATGTGGGATCTCCCCAGACCAGGGCTCAAACGCATGTCCCCTGCATTGGCAGGCGGATTCTTAACCATTGTGCCACCAAGAAAGTCCCTCATTGTGGTTTTGATTTGCATTTCTCTGATGATTAGCAATGTCAAGGATTTATTTATTTTCATGTGCCTGTTGGCCAATTGACCATCCTCTTTGGAGAAATGCCTTTTCAGGTCTTCTGCCCATTTTTAATCAGGTTGCTTGTCTTTTTGATATTAAGCCACGAGTTGTTTATATACTTTGGATATTAACCCCTTATTGGTCACATCATTTACACATACTTTCTCCCATTCAGTAGTTTGTCTTTCTGTTTTTTCGATGGTTTTCATTGCTGTGCAAAAGTTTTAATTTAATGTGGTCACATTTGTTTATCTTTGTTTTGTTTCTTTTGCCTTAGGAGACAGATCCACAAAAATATTGCTGTGATTTATGTCAAAGAGCGTTCTGCCTATGTTTTCCTCTAGGAGTTTTACATTTAGGTCTTTAATCCATTTTGGGTTCATTTTTGTGTATGGTATGAGAAAATGTTCTAATTTCACTCTTTTACATGTAGCTACCCAGTTTTCCCAGCACCACTTATTGAAGAGACTAGCTTTTCCCCATTGTATATTCTTGCCTCCTTTGTTGTAGATAAATTGAGCATATAAACATGGGTTTATTTCTGGGCTCTCTATTCTGTTCTATTGAACTATGTGTCTGTTTTTGTGCCAGTACCACATTGTTTTGATTACTGTAGCTTTGTAGTATAGTCCGAAGACAGGGAGTGTGATATCTCAAGCTTGATATTTTTTCTCAAGATTACTTTGGCAATTCAGGGTCTTTTGTAGTTCCATATAAATTTTAGAATTATTTGTTCCACTTCTGTGAAAAATGTCATAGATATTTTGATAGGGATTGCATTAAGCCTGTAGGTTGCTTTGTATGGCCTGTAGATTGGGTAGTATGGCCATTTTAACAATATTAATTCTTCCAATCCAAGAACACATATATCTTTCTATTTTTTGGTACCATCACTTTCCTTCATCAGTGTTCTATAGTTCTCGGAGTATAGGTTTTTCACATCCTTGGTTAAGTTTATTCCTAGGTATTTTATTCTTTTTGATGCAACTTTAAACAGGATTGTTTTATTGCTTTCTCTTTCTGATATTTCATTATCTGTGTATAGAAAAGTCACAAATTTCTATATATTAATCTTGTATCCTGCAACTTTACTGAATTCATTTATTAGTTCTAATAGTTTTTGGGTGGGGACTTCAGGGTTTTCTATATGTATTATCATGTCATCTGTAAATAGTGACAGTTTAACTTCTTCCCTTCCAGTTTGGATGCCTTTAACTTCTTTTTCTTGTCTGATTGCTGCAGCTAGAACTTTCAATACTATGTTAAATAGAAGTGGAGAGAATGGGTATTTTTGTCTTTTTCCTGATTTCAGAGGGAAGGCTTTCAGCTTTTTACTTTGAGTATGTTAATTGTGGGTTTGTCATAAATAGCCTCTATTATGCTGAGATATGTTCACTCTATATCAGTTCTGATGATAATTTTTATCATGAATGTATGTTGAATTCTGTGAAATGCTTTTTCTGTGTCTATTGAGAAGATCATGTGACTTTTATCCTTCCTTTTGATAATGTAGTGTATCACATTAATTGATTTCTGAATGTTGAACCATCTTGCATTTCTGGAGTAAATCCCACTGAATCATGGTGTATGATCCTTTTAATATATTATTGAATTCATTTTGCTAATATTTTGTTGAGGATTTTTCATCTATATTCATCAGCAATGTTGGCCTATAATTTTCTTTTTCTGTAGTGCCTTTGTCTGGTTTTGATATCAGGGTAATGTTGCCCTCATAGAATGAATTTGGAAGTGTTTCATCCTCTTCAATTTTTTGGAATAGTTTGAGAAGTATAGGTCTTAGCTCTTCTTTATGTATTTGGTAGAATTCCACTGTGAAGCTGCCTGTTCCTGGACTTTTGTTTGCTGGGAGATATTTTTAAATTACAAATTCAATTTCACTATTAGATTGTCTATTTCTTTCTTTTTTTAATTTTGGCTGTACTGTGTGGCTTGCAGGATCTTAGTTCCCTGACCAAGGATCGAACATGGGACCCTGGCAATGAGAGCATGGAGTCCTAACCACTGGACCACCAGGGAATTCCCTATCGTCCATTTCTTTCTGATTCAGTCTTGGAAGGTTGTATGTTTCTAGAAACTTGTTTATTTCTTCAAGGTTGTCCAACTTGGTGCCATATAACTGTTTGTAGTATTCTCTGATGATTTTTTTGTATCACTGTGATATCAGTTGTTATTTCTCTTCTTTCATTTCTTATTGTGTTTATTTGTGTCCTCTCTCTGTTTTTGTGATAAGCCTGGCTAAAATTTTAACAATTTTGTTAATCTTTTCAAAAAAGCAACCTGTGGTTTCATTGGTCATTTCTACTGTTTTTTTTTGGTCTCTTTTTTATTTATTTTCTCTCAATTTTTATTATTTCTTTCCTTATGCTGACTTTTGGCTTGATTTCTTCTTTTTCTGTTTCCTTTAGACGGTAGGTTAGGTGGTTTATTTGAGATTTTTTGTTTCTGGAGGTAGGCCTGTATCATTGTAAACTTCCCTCTTAGAGCTGCTTTTGTTGCATCCCATAGATTTTGGAAAGTTGTGTTTCCATTTTCATTTTTCTTGAGGTATTTTCTGATTTCCTTGTTGATTTCTTTACAGACCCATCAGTTTTTTGAAATTGATTTTAATTTTAGTAGCATGTTGTTTTGTCTCCAAGTCTGTGCTTTTCCAATTTTCTTTCCTGTAATTGGTTCCTAGCTTCATACCATTGTGGTTGCAAAACATGCTTGATATACTTTCTATCCTCTTAAATTTATTGAGACTTGTTTTGTGGCCTAGCATATGGTCTATCCTGGAGAAGGTTCCATGTGAATGTATATTCTGCTATTTTTGGATGGAATGTCTTGTAGATATCTATAAGTCCAACTGGTCTGATGTTTCATTTAAAATCACTGTTTCCTTATTGATTTTCTTTCTGGATGACAGTCCACTGATGTAATTGTGGTGTTAAAGTCTACTATTATTGTATTATTGTTGATTTCTCCCTTTACATCTGTTAATATTTGTTTCATATAGTTAGGTTCTCCTATATGAGATGTATATTTTTAAATGAGTGTTATATACTCTTTTTATATTGATTCCTTTATCATTATATAATGCCCTTCTTTGTCTTTTATTATATACTTTGCTTTAAAGTCTATTTTGTCTGATATGAATGCTTCCCCCACTTTTTATGGTGTTTCCACTTGCATGAAATACCTTTTTCCATCTTCTCACTTCCAGTCTGTGTGTGTCTTTAGCTCTGAATTGAGTCTTTCATAAGCAGCATATAGATGGGTCTTATTATTATTTTTTTTTTATCTAATCAGCTACCTATGTCTTTTGATTGGAGCATTTAGTCCACTGATATTTAAAGTGATTATTGATATGTATGTATTGAATACTTACTGCCATTTTGTTACTTGTTTTCTGGTTGTTTTGGAGTTCTTCTCTGTTCTTTTCTTCTTTTAGTTTCTTCCCTTGTGGTTTAATGATTTTCTTTAGTGGTATGCATGTGTTCCTTTCTCTCTAGTTTTCATGTATCTATTGTAGGTTTTGGTTTTTAGTTGCCATGGGATTTATATATCTTGAACTATATCTACTTGTTTAAACAGGTAGTCATTTAAGTTCAAACAGATTCTAAAATATCTACATTTTTTTACTCCCCTCTCTCAAATTGTGTTTTTGATGTGATATTTTATATCTTTATGTTCATCACTTTACTGATTAATGTAGTAATAGTTGATTTTACAATTTTTTGCCTTTAACCTTCATATTAGCTTATTTGATTTGTTGAATCTCAGCCTTTATTATATATTTTCTTTTACTAGTGGTGTTTTCCCTTTCCTATAGATACCTACTTCTTGACAGATTTTTCTTTTCCACATAGAGAAGACCTGTTAATATTTCTTTTAGGGTAGGTTTAGTATTGATGAACTCTTTTAGTTTTTGCTTGTCTGAGAATTTCTTTATCTCTCCCTCAATTCTAAATGATAATCTTGCTGGATAGAGTAACCTATTTTGCAGATTTTCCCCTTTCAGCACTTTGAATATATCCTGCCAGTCTCTTCTGGTCTGCAAACTTTCTGCAGAAAAATTAGCTTATAGCCTTATGAGGGTCTCCTTGTATATGATTCTTTGATTTTCTCTTGCTGCCTTTAGAATTTTCTCTTTATCTAAACTTTTGTCATTTTAATTTTGATATGTCTTGCTTTAGGTCTGTTTGATTTCATCTTGTTTGGGACCCTCTGTGCTTCCTCTACCTGGATATCTGTTTCCTTCTTCAGGCGTGGGGTGTTTTTAGCCATAATTTTATCAAATACATTTTTGATCCCTTTCTCTTTCTCTTCTCCCTCTAGGACTCCTATAATGTGAATGTTGGCATACTGATGTTGTCTCAGAGGTCCTTTAAACTGCTCTCATTTTAAAATTTGCTTTTCTTTTTGCTGTTTTGATTGGCTGACTTCCATTATTCTATCTTCCTGATCACTTACGCATTCTTCTGTATCTATTCTGCTGTTAATTCCTTCTGGTGTGTTTTTCATTTCTGTTAATGCATTCTTCAGTTCTGAATGGTTCCTGTTTATATTTTCTAGTTCCTAGTTAAAATTCTCACTGTGTTAATCTATTCTTTTCCCTTAATCAGTTAGCATTCTTATTAGTAATGCTTTGAACACTTTATCTGGTAAATTGTTAATTTCTGTTTCATTAGTTTTTTTTTTCTCTTTCAATTGAAACAATTCCTTTGTCTTTTCATTTTGCTTACCATTCTCTGTCTCCAGAAAATTCATTGAAACAGTTACTTACTGCGGTCTTGAGGGGTGTCCTTTTGTGGGAACATTCCTATACAGTCTGCATGTGTCCATTGGCTCTGGTGGGAGAGCTGGATCTGATGTGAACACAAATCATGTCTTTCCCTGGGGTATGCTGGCAGCTATTACCTTGGTAGGAGTTAAGGTTGCAGATGGAGGGGCTAGGGCCAGACCCAGGTATGACCCAGGGCTTCCTCTTTGCTCAGTGGCTGTCCCTGCCCTATTGGGGGCAAGGACATGTCCCAAGTTGCTGGAGCAGAAATTCTGAGAGTTCTGTCCAAGCTGCCTCTGTTCCCTTTAAGTGTGTGCTCCCCCACTTCCAGCACTGGCACCCTCACCCCAGAGGAGAGTAGTGCTGGATCAAGAGGACTGGTGTGGGTGGTCATTTTGGTTCTGGACATGGTCTTTTTCAGCCTTGGCCATAGTCAGTGACCCAGACCACTTCTGATGTGCTGCCTGAGTAAAGACAAGTAATGGCTGTGCTCAACCTGATCAGATGCTGCTCTGGATCGAGCTGCTTGTGTCTTTCACAGCTGAGCTCTCCCCTCAACTTCTGCTGCCCTTGCCATAGCGTAGAGCTGTGATGAAGGGCAGGTGGGGTCACTGTGTGTGCTTGATGTGGGTCTGGGTGCAGTCTGTGGTTATCTGGCACCAGTCAGAGACCTGGGCCACTTCTGATGTGCTGTCTTTTGTAAATGCCAGTAATGTCTGCTTCCGTCCACCTCTGATAATGTGTTGGGTCTGAGCTATCTTTGTGCTTCACAGCCAAGCTCTCCCTTTGGCTACGGCAGCCCTTGATCCACTGTGACGCTGTGTTGTGATGCAAGTGAGGCCAGAGAAGTCACTCAAGTTGAGCTGGGGCATGTGCTGGGGTGGTCATGGGAAACCATCCAGTGACCCATACAGTTTCAATCTTCCACTCTGCCCTGTGTCAGGAGTAAGCGAATGTGTGCATGCTCATCACGAGTGGAATCTAGGCTTCCCTCAGCCTTCTTGTTAGTACCACAGGCCGTCCAACCAGCCTAGGGAACTCATCTTCCTGGTGTCAGACCCCAGAGCTTGTGCACCCAATATGTGGCTCAAAGTGCTTACTCCCTAGCTACTCTGTAATCCCCCTCTTCTTCTGAGTCCCCTCCCAAGAGCACAGGTCCTGACCTAATTGCTTCTCTTTCTTTTCTGCTCGATTCTGTGTGGATCTTTCTTACAGTCTTGGTTGTACAGAAGTTTTTCTGCCAGTCTTTAGTTAGTTTTCAGTGAGAATTTTTCCACCTCTAGATGTATTTTTGATGTGTCTGTGGAGGGAGGTGAGTTCCACATCCTTCTAGTCTGCCGTCTTAATCTCTTCTCACTTAAGCTGTGTCCTAGTCCTAGCACTGCCAGGTAGCATTATCTTGAAGTACAGATTATTATTATCCATATCAGGTCCAAGTACAGATGATGCTCCTCAGTGTAGTTACTTGAGTATGATTCTCCTCGATCTGATGACTTGTGAACCTCAATTTCTGTCCACACCTCCTCCTTAGGAGCCAGAAACAATTCACAGAGAGCACATTTTACTTAGTTTCTATTGTAATTTCATCAAGTTCATTGCTACTGTCCTTCTCACACTGTCTAATGTGTTATTAATCCCATCTAGATAACTTTTCATTTCAGATATTTTATTTTCTATCTCTAGACATTTCATTTAATTGTTTTATATCTTCTATTCATTTTCATTGTATTCATATCTTCCTCTAAATTTTGAGCACATTTATAATATTTATAATAGCTGTTCTAAGGTCCTCATCCACTAATTCCATCATCTCTGTCATTTTTGAGTCTATTTCTATTGATTGCTTTTTCTCTTGGTTATTGCATGTCTGGTAATTATTGATTAGATGACATTGTAAGTCTACATTGCTTTGTGCTCTATTTTGTTTTATTTATTATTGAGTGCTGGACTTAGTTTTGGCAGGCAAATAAGTTGCTTGTAGACCACTTTGGTACTTTTGAGACTTACCCTTAAATTTGTTATGATAGGATTAGATTATCTTGTACTTTAGGGTTAATTTAGCCATGATATTAAGGCATGATCCTTCTGAAGACTACCCAATATCTTGTGTATCCCAAAGCTTTTCAACTCTAGTTGGTGGGAATGAGAATAATTCCCATGTGAGTTCTGGGAACTGTCAGACAACAGTTTTCCAGCAGTTTTCCTGCTGACCTTATGCTGTTTTAACCCACGTATGCACAGACCCTTTCTCAGCTAAATACTCAAAGGGACCTCTCTGCAGCTCCCTAAAGCTCCCTATGTGAAGCTCTTTTTCCTCCATTATTCTATGTTGCTAATTTCTACTGCCTTGGTCCTCCTGAACTCCTGTCTTATCTCCACAGCTCAGTGATACCACCAGACTTTGAATTTTGCTCCCTGCACTGCAGACTGAAAACTGTCTCTAGGCAGTAAGTTGGGGTAGGGCAATTACAGGGTTCACTATATTCATTTCCTTTCCCTCAAGGATCACAGTCCTGGACTGCCTGTTTTCCAATGTCTGAAAACAGTTGTTTTAAATATTTTGTCTGGTTTATTTGTTGTTAATGGAGGGTGATTATTCTTGCAGCAGTTGTTACATTTATAGATGGAAGTAGAAGCCAGATCTTTTTGGGGAACAAGGAAGTTTTTTAAAGTCTAGAGCACAAGCTTCAGTGTAGAGGTTTGGTAGGAGGATGAACCACTTGGCTATATCTAAAAATGTAAGTAAATGTTTTATGTAGGTGAAAATAGGTGCAATTATCTGAAGCAGGATTTTGAATCTTAAAGCCTTGGAGGTAAAAAATGAAAAGGGAAATGAAAAGAAAATGGACTCAAGAACACTCAGGGTTTTCTCTGGGCTCTACTACTATTTAGTTGAATGACCTTAGAAAGTCACTTATCATCATATTTCTCACCTACAAAATGAAAAGTTCAACCAATTCTCTTTCAGCTCTAAAATGTAATAGACTTAAGATACCTTTTGCTTTGTTTCCACAAATGTATTCTATGTTTTCATGTCTCTTTGGCTTTTAAAAATATATATTTTGGGGCTTCCCTGGTGGCGCAGTGGTTGAGAGTCTGCCTGCCAATGCAGGGGTCACGGGTTAGTGCCCCGGTCCGGGAAGATCCCACATGGCGTTGAGCAGCTGGGCCCATGAGGCATGGCCGCTGAGCCTGTGCGTCTGGAGCCTGTGCTCCGCAACGTGAGAGGCCACAACAGTGAGAGGCCCACGTACCGAAAAAAAAAAAAAGTATATATATATATATATATATATATAATCCTTATGCTATTGCCTATATCCAGAATTCCCTTCTCAGGGAACATGGACATATTTCATTTGTCCAAGTTCTGCCCGCATTTCAAGGCCAACATCAAATATATCCTGCTTTTCCACAGAGTTCTCCAGGACGCTTCTATCTCGACATAATCTCTCCTATTTTGAATAGCAACCCAAAACAAAACTGCCCAGGAAAAATCTTAACAAGAATCATGTAACTTTATATGAATACAATTATAAAATTTTATAAGAGATGTTAGGAAATAAAATTTTGTATAAATGAAGAGAAATATCAAACCACTGTGTGGGAAAACAGTGTTATAAAGGTGCAGAATTTTTCTCAGATATATGAATATATTTAATAGAATCCTAGTAAATAATGTGGCAATTACTTTTGTAACTTAATGAAGTGATTTTAAATTTATTTAAAATTTTCAGGCAAGAGTATTAAAAACAATCCCACCAAAACCCAAACCAAAATACACTCTGAAAAGCAAGAGTACTGGAAGGGGAACTTGCTGTGTCAGATGTTAATATATATTATTAAGCTATTATAATTATATCAGTGTAGAATTAGTATAAGAATTGATAACTTGATTTTTTAACAGTCAGTATAGCTCTAAATCATACACTGGTATATCTAAAAACTTAATACAAGGAAAGGAGCATTCCAAATATCACTGCTGATGAGCTACCTTCACTGACCTTCTGGAACAAATTAGATTCCTCTTGCCAGTGTCCTCATAGTATTTCCAGTATAATTACAATTGCTTGTTTGATATTTGTCAGCTCAATGAGACTAGTGGCCATGTCCACCTTGTTCAAACCTATATAATCAACTCCTAGCACAGTACTTGGTTTATAGTAGAAAATAAGTATTTGTTGAGTTTTGAAACAACTGGGGGGAAGAGAAGAGCTTTTCAATAACTGTTGATGTTTGGGAAGTTAGCATTTGGGAACATTTAAATTAGATGTTTACTTCATACCACACTTCATTTTGAATTCCAGATGAACTATAGAAATAATGAATCAAATGTCACCATAAATATCTAGAAGAAATAACAAGTTAACATGTATCCTCTTTTGGAACAACAACAAAAAATAACTTTCAGCATAAGCACTATGGAAAAATCACAAATGAAAAGTCTGATAGACTTGACATAGGAAATGGAATAGTTCGGCCAATCTTAGTGTACAAAACTTAAAGGGGAGCAGTCCTGACAAATACAGCAAACTGTTGTGCTTAATTTATAAAGAACTTTTAACAACTCCATCAGAAACTATACAATAGTAAAATGTACCAAGGCTATGAACAGGCAATTTACAAAAGAAATAGAAAAGGCTTATCGCAATGTTTAAGTTGGCTGTTCATGATATAAATCTAAATTAAAAAAACAGGGTATCATATTTTAATATATCAAAGTACAAAAACGTTAAAAAGAAAGCTATAATGAAATTAAATTTTTACCATTAGTATATTTCCTTAGGGCCCCTGGGCTCTGACCATCCAAACAACTCCATTCCAGGGCAGGCATCAGAGTGGTGCTGAAACACTGGGGCTGGAGGCCGAGATAACCCCATGGAGGAAGTAAAGAACTACAAGATGTGGTTGGAGGCCCTGCTCAGATTCATTCAGTCTCTGCTTTAATGCCTTGAGGGTCCCTGGAAACCACTTGGAATGGCTAGAATGATGGAAACTCTATCGCCTTTTGCACTGAGCTTCCATGAGAAGGAACAGAGATACTCCTAAAACTGGGAAGCAACACTGGTTTTGGAATCTGCTGAATGTGTGCTTTTCCTCACTTCCTGTCTCTTGGATTATTTTCTGGGCTGGGATTTTTGACAGGAGAAATTCCTCTTGACCAACTCTTAACTTTCCCCAGCTCCCTTTCCCTATTACACACAGAGGAGGGAGACTCAGAGCCCCGAGAATGTAACAGGAGGCGTGTGTGATCCCTCCTAGGCAACAGCAAAGAGCCAGGAAGAGCTGGTGAGATTTGGCACAATGTTTCCAGGCTTTAGAAGGACAAAGCTTGACCCTGTGCAGTGCAATAAATGGAGGGTCTGTAGTGCCTACAGAGTGAGACTGGAGCCAAATTCCTCCTTCAGGGGCCCCCCATAGTGAGCAAAGCAGTCAGAATTTAAGAGATGGGCAGGAAAGGTGAAGGCTGTGTGTGAGAAATGAAGGGTGATGTCATGCCTGCTCTAAAGGGGGCAGCTGGGCTGAGTCCCAGCTGATGCTGGAGGAAATCCAGGCTCGGTGATGTATGCCTTCTGAATGTTCAAAAGAAGCTGGAGATTTGGATCTTATATACTGGTAACTAATTAAAAACACAAACTAAACCAAACCAAACCAAACCAAAGCGCATGTTCCAGCAACATTCAGGCACATTTAACAAAGGCCACAGGCCTGGATTAGAGCAGGTTGTCTCAAAGGAAAATTCTTGCCTGTTTTGGGAGGTGTGCTTTTTCATAGGTGAATCAGGGAGGCCGCCTGTGATAATCTGTAGCTCTTGCTAGTAGGGCCCTGCCTCCACTCCTGCTAGGAGGACGGTTAACCTTGGGATGGGTCAGAGGTGAGCATCCACCCTCTCACCAACACAAGAGGGAGCCAAGGGGCAAAATCTCTCCCAGTAGAAGGGGGCAGGTTTCCCAACGAGGGATAGCTCGAGTGGCGCGTTCATGAGACCACCTTCCTGGTGAAGGCTTGCAGGACTAAGTGCAGACTTGCCTTCTTTTGTGAGGTACTAGGCAAAGTCCAAGCTCTGGTGCATCCTGCCGTTCTACAGTGGTGGGTGTACCCTTCAGCAAAGTGCTTTGTGGATGGACTCTTTGCAGTGGGTGGGGCTGGTGGAGACCAGAAGGAGCATGGTGCACTAGAAGGGACAGGATGGCTTAGCCTCTGTGTAAATTTCCTAAGGCTCTTGTAACAAATTATCACAACATCGTGGCTTAAAACAACAGACATTTATTTTCTTACAGTTCTAGAAGCTGGAAGTCCCAAATGGTTTTTGGGGTCTAAAGATCAAGGTATGGACAAGGGTTGATTCCTTTTGGAGACTTCAGTGGGGGATCTATTCCTGCCTCTTTCAGCTTATGGTGGCTGTTGACATGCCTTGGCTTGTGGCTTCATCACTCTAATCTCTGCTTCCATCATCACATCACCTTCTCCTCTTTTATTGAAAACTCTATCTCCCTCTTATCAGGGCATTTGTGATTATATTTCTCAGATAATTCAGGATAATCTCCCCATTTCAGGATGTAAAGTCCCTAATCATATTTGCAAAGTCCCTATTGCTCTGTTACATTCACAGTTTCAAGGATTAGAATCTGGATATCTTTGGGAAGCATTGTGTGGTCTACCCCAACATCAGTTAACCTTCTAGACCCTGATGGAAAAGGAAGGTGTCCTTCAGGTAGACATGGATGGGTACCACCTGTGGCTAATGGCAAGCATAGAGGGACCCACAGCTCAAGGGCCAGAGACGACTTTAGGAATGAGAGTGAGCACATCTTGAGAAAAGAACAGGTTCCAGTCATACCTGGTCACAGTATGGGTTCCTGTCTGCCCTAGAACTGCACTGCATTTTGAAATATTTTTTAATTGAAGTATAGTTGATTTACAATATTGTGTCAGTTTCAGGTGTACAGCAAAGTGATTCAGATATATATGTATATTTCAGATTATTTTCCATGATAGGTTATTAGAAGATATTGAATATAGTTTCCTGTGTTATGTAGTAGATCTTTGTTGCTTATCTATTTTATGTATAGTAGTTTTTATCTGTTATTCCCATACTCCTAATTTATTCCTCCCTCTTTCTCCTTTGGTAACCATAAGTTTATTTTCTATGTCTGTGAGTCTGTTTCTTTTTGTATATAGATTCATTTGTATAATTTTTTAGAGTCCACATAGAAGTGATATCATATGATATTTGTCTTCCTCTGTCTGACTTACTTCACTTAGTATGATAATCTCTAGGTCCATCCATGTTGCTGCAAATGGAAATATTTCATTCTTTTTATGGCTGAGTAATATTCCACTGTGTACATATACACACCACATCTTAAATCAATTGTCTGTTCATGGGCATTTGGGTTGTTTCCATAGGAAAACATTTTTATTTTCTGCAAGCTGATGCCTAAAGACACACAAAACTGTGAACATTAGAAAAATAATGTCCTGGTTTCTTTTAGTAAGAGCTTCTCAGAGTCCCACTTCTTCCTTCCAGAGACATCTTACCTCCATCCCCAGCCACTGGCAGGCTGGTTTCTGCTGTTCGAATTTTCACACACAATGGTTTCGACTGTCAGGAATGTTTCACTATTTGGGCTAGCTGGTTGTATAAAAATCCTCTTGTATGTCCATGTCAGCTGTGGAAAAATGTGTTCTTTTCCCTCTACCTCCAACCTCTAATTCTTTTCTATATTTGTAATTTAATGTCCCCATATAGTGCATCTCTGAATTTTTGGCCTGATGCCTGTGTACCCCCAGCTCACCCATCTCCCACCCATCTCTTCCTCTCCAAAGGAGCTCCTGACACTTGGTACATGAGGCTTCACATCATGGAGCTTCACACAGCTTGCCTTGTGGAATTCTCCCTGCCTTGTCGGTGAGTGTGTCTGAGCATGAAAATACGTGCATGTGTTCATTCAGTGTTTACTCAACAGATGTTTATGAAACATTGCCAGAGGCTTGGCATTTTACTAGTCCTAAGGGAACAGAGACAGATGAAGCATGAAGGAGTTTATAAGCTAAAATTAAATAGCTAACATTTATTGGGCATTTACTAGGTGCTGGTTAAAGTGTGCTTTCTAAATGTTTTTCACTTAATCCTCACTATGACCCCATGAAGTCGGGGTTTTCATCCCCATTCATAGCTGAGAAAGAGAAGTCCTTGCCCAGTTAGCACACCTTGGAGGTGGGGTTGCTAGGCTGTGACTTAAGCGGTCTGACTCCAGGTCCTTGCTGCAACAAGAGCTCAACTTTGACCCCAGCATGTAGTGTGACTCAGGGCTTATTTTCCTGACCCTACTGTGTATCCTGTGTTCAGTAGCCTTCCTGGAAATGTAAAGGGGTTCTTGGAAAGTTTGGGCAAAGAGGACTAGTTACTCTCACACACATCGCTTTGAAGAGTCAACACTGCTGCATTTCTTTTGGAAAGCAATCTGGCAGAGTATATCAAGATACTTTAAAACTTTCAACCTAATTATAGCCCGTCTGGGAATTTACTCTGAAGAAAGAACCAAAAATATGGTAAAAGCTTTATGCCTGGGGATGATCATTAAAATACGATAAAGAGAGGTAGAAATTTTACTTACACTGCATTCAGATGTGCAGAGGAAACTTATCTCTCCTTTTCTTTTTCCTGTAATTAACCTAATCTTTCCCAGGAGTGCTCATCCTATCATTTCCCCCATCCCCCATCCCCTCCACCCAAGGGAAATCTAAATGTATTCTCATCTGATTAGTTTAGCTCAACTTCTTGGGGGTAACTTTTCACATTCTTGCCCCTCCCCCTGGTCCATAACCAAGATGGCATCTGGGTTTGTGTGTGGAGGGGTGTAAATGTGACCTCATGGCCATTGGAGGACTGGAGTCTTGGAAGTACACACGTACACACACACAGGTCTTTGGTCTGTCCTCTGCCTCCCCTGGCCTCTGGGGTGATGACCCCTTTTTCTGCATTTTCTTCTGTCATTTGATGTGGATGTTTGGGGGAGTTGAATTTATGGTGGGCTCTTTGTGCATGGCTAGAGCCTGGTGGCTGACTCAGTCCCACCTCAGGTCAGGCTGGAGCTGAGGAACATCTGAGGTCTGGTTGTGGTTCCCATTCAGTCCTCGGTCTGGGTGGCTCCGTGCCATACTCTTTGCTGCTTACTGGAGGGAGTGATGGAAGAACAGGAGAGTCCTACAGAACATACCCACAAGAAGAAAACTAAAAGAGCAGCTTATACCAAGCAGGGTGAAAACACTAAGGCTTCAGTAACAGATGAAGAAGAACAGGGCAAAATTTTACCAAAGCTAAGTATTGAAAGTGGAGAAAAAGTGAACTTGCTCTTGAGGATGAAAATAAAGGGATCCTCAAACATATTTGGTAGCTGATCAACCTAGTTGTATATCTGTATATCTCTTAAGTGAATTGTAAATGCAATAAAAACATTTGAAAAACTGGAAAAAAGAAAGATCGCTCAGCCCTGTCTGAGAATCAGCCTCTGGAAGCTGCCCACTCCTAGTTTCAACAACCTCCCTGCCTCCCTGGGGGCAGAAGGAACATCTGCCTTTGCTCTTCACATGAAAGTGCCAACCTAGGCCATCTCTGCCTGACCCTGGGCCGTCCCAGGTTATGATCTTGGTACCTGGTGAAGCACCATCCAATATCAATGGGAAGCCAGGCTGAAGTCCCTTCTGGGGTGAGATTATGGGTGATTTTTCTTTCCAACTTTTGGCCTTAATACTTTTATAAATCATTCTTCTTTTAAAGAAGAAGGTGACTTTTAAATTATGGCCTATCAAAGAACGTGGTGTGCATCTCTAATTAGAGGGGGCTCTTTCTGAGGTAACGTTGTTTCTAAGTGCGAGAGGTCAAGTGCCTTAGAAGAACTGATTCTTAAAACGTGTCGTTGAGGCCAGGCTGAGCAGGACAGTCATGGGTCATTAAGGAGACATGGTCTATTATCACACATCAATTATCTCAGCCACACCTTCTCCCTTCTTCCTCGCTTGGAGACAGACCCCCTGTCCCTCCAGTAAAGTTAGCAAATGAAGTTCATGTAAGAATATGAAGCACCGAGGACTCATCACCAATGGACTCTGCTCTGCTGCCTTTGCCTGGAGCGCTTGCTTTTTGAAGAGGTGTGATCTTCAGCGTTTTGAGAAAGGGTGTTATAAGGTTGATTGAGAAAGGATGGTTGAGGATGCAGGGCACGGGGCCATTTGGCTAGGGAAATGTTGATTTAGGGTCTGGCCAGCAGAGTGAGCAGTTCCATGTTCAACCTCATTCAGGTCCTGCTGTATAACAGGGCCAGGCAAATATTCATATATTTACCTTCTTATCTGTTATTTAATGGGTCCCTCATTTAAGGACTCCAATGCTAGTTCACAGGTTTAGTCATTTCTTGAATTTAATTCAGAGACAGTGTTGCAAAAGTGTTCTGCAGGAAATGGCTATGAAATGTTTTGCAGACATCAGAAGTACCCCAAGGAGAAAGTTAATGGGTGAGAACATAATAAGCCTTTTTGTGATGACTAAGATGTGGAATATATTTTATCTTAACAGTTTTCAACAAAGCCCCTGGAGACTGTTTTTATGTGGGTAGAAGTTTTTCATTAAAGTAGAAATCTTTTCTTTTTTTAAAATTTGGAACATTTTTGCCTTAAATATTTTCATACCCAAAGGAAACCTCAGGCCAAGCCCTCTCATCTCTTGTGGTTTCCCAAATATATTGGTTAATCTTGGTTGTAGACACACCAGGACAAGCATTACATAAGTCTCCTTTTTATTTTCCATGAGGATTTTCCTTTGGGGGAGAGGTTCTATTAAGTACAAATGTCTTAAAAAGACACAGAGAGGGGACAAAAGTCCTGCTGAATGACCCCAGGGACTTCCTCCTATAGTAACAGATTAAGCAAATCAGAATATGATTCATGGAGTGGTGTGTGTGTGTGTGTGTGTAGTGTGTTGTGTGTATTGGACACGTAAATGAACATAAATCAGACCAAGGTGGAGGCTCATTAAGGGTACACTTGGTGGTGGGGAGGGTCACTCCATAATGTCCTTAAGCATCATTTCACAGACACATCAGCACTTATGAATTCCCTTACCATTTCCTTTGTAGTGACATCTCTAAGTTTTCCATACACACAGTTCAAGCTTGTTAATTAATTTTTGGTCATAAGAATTTTTCTCACTTAATATTATCAAGTAAAAATTCTTGCATTTAAGAACTTAAATGTATCTGACATGTAAAAGCCAACAGTGATGGTGCCTGTTCTTTATTATTCCAATAAATAATTGAAATGAGTTTGGAGGAAGAGGGTTCTGGGGTCAACTCCCTGCTCAGTCTCTAGTTAACTGTGATTTTAGGAAATCCCCTTAGGTTTTGCTTTCTTTTACAGGATGGTTCTGAGAATTTCTTAATGTAATGTTCAAAAAAAACAGTGAAAAAGCTTTGAGGAAAAAAGTGGTGAGTCAGTTTTAAATAGCAAGAACTATCTGTCACAATTAGTCACCAAGCTTGAATTTGCATTGCATGCAGTGCACTCTGACTTGCATATATTTGGAGAGACACTAGTGGCAAAATCAGAGCAAACTGAATTGGAGTTGACGCCAGTATCTATGGCTTTAACGTATCTCTTTCTGAGGAAGAGGAGAGGTGCGTGGAGGATGATGTCTTTCCCTTGAACCCCTAGTGATGTGATTCATAAACTATAATGCACAAAAACTCCTCTAGAAAGCTTGATAAAATTTATAGTCTCAGGCCTCATACTCCAGAGATTCAAAGCTACTGGTTCTGAGGCATGGCCTGAGAATCAGCCTTCAGATGTCCCTAAGTAATTTTAATGGGTGGTCTGGAGACCACACTTGGACAAACACTGATGAAGGAGTTCATAAATCCTAGGGGTATGGCTGATGTCAGTCCTGGGCCCTCTGGGTGGAAGAAGTGGAGATCTTTCACTTACTTACACTTGGGGTAAAATTGGTCTTCTCACAAACTCTGGGTTCTTCCCAATATCTGCATGTTCAAACCGGAGGAACCGTATCTGATACTCCTAGAAAGTACTCACCCAACCTTTCCTGTCCCCCATCTCTTCCCAACCCAACTAGCACAGTGCTGGGCTCGTAACTGATATAACCAAATTCTTTGTGACCTCAGTGGAATAGCACGATTGAAATAAATTGTCTTATCACTGATCTCAGAGCATGGAGACCACTGTCATAGCTCAGAAACCTAAAGAGAGGATGGATGACATAAACTGAAAAGACCGCAAAAGTTTAGGATTGGTTATATGCTGTAGCTTTAAGATCACAGACAGTGACAGCTGTCAGGAGGGTCTCTGTAGAGAATTTGAAAGAGGAATGCTTAAGTAAGTTTTAAGATATATATAGCTGAGTGTAGGGAAATTAGTTTAGGAGAATAATATCTTCAGGAGAATCATATTTCTATTTTGGGAGGATTCTATATCTATATTTATCTGCCTGTCATCTACGTACCTATCTGTCTATCTATCTAACTATCTATCTATCATCTATTTATCCATATACACATGACTATGTCACACACACACACACATAGAGAAGTGTGAGAAATGTGTTTGACTAGAGGATAAAAACCTGATCTCTGTTTCTGTTTCAAAGATTTGTGGCAGCAGAAACATTTGGGGCAGGCCATTTTTATATTCTTAGTATAAGTGACTAATGAATGTGCTTCTTCTCATCCTTAATATATACATCTCTGATTTTCTTAGAGTGCCAGCTGGCTCGTTAGGAAGGCAGTGGTAATGGAAAAATTCAAGTTCTTTTTTTGCTCACTTAGCTTTTTGGTGGGGGCTGACACATTAATTCATCAAACATTTACTGAATTCAGAGGTAGTTTTTACTTCTCAGGGGGAAACAACAGGCAAAGTTCAGGTCTCTGGAGGGCTTTGACTAGGGGAGAGATACTTCCACACCTGTCTTTGGGGTCCTGATATAACAAGTCTTGGAAAAATGAAGAGATCTGTGGACTCTGTGTCTATGTGTGTATGCACACACATTTCTCTCTCTGAGCAACCTCAGATATAAGAGCTAGACTACATTTAAAGATTGGCATGAGTAATAACTCAGACTCAGTTCAGAGTGGCTTTCATTTCACTTTAATGCTATATCAGCAAATAACCAGTACAAATGATGTATACACTATATAATGATATATAGTAACTAGATATATAGTAACTAGATGGATCATTTCAGTGTCTCTTTAGTTCCTTCTGGAGGCATGCCTGAAGTGAGGTGGTCAGTGTGTCTGTATGAGATAAGAGTCTGCCAGATTAGAGGAGCCTATAGCTATGGACTAGATGCCTTTTGCACCACAGGGCTTGCAAAGATCTACCTACAACCATTGTCCTCCTCCCCCAGGTGTGTTTCCCTTTTCTATTTCCTGCTGCCCCAGACAGGTCTGATTGTGGTCCTCCACACTGAATTCCTGAAAGATAGAAATCTCTCTCATTTGTTGCTTTCCCATTGGTCCCTGACTGATTCTCTTACTCGACAAAAGTTGGATCTTCTATGAATGAACATGAATAGTTATGTGATATTGATTGTTTGTTTCTAACGCTATTATGGATCTTACTAGCTTGAAGGGCAATTAGAAATTTAACCACTGAGCTTGCTGAGGTTGGAATACATATACAGAAGTTACAAATACTTTTAGAGAACTGAGGGTGGAGGAAAATGTAATAGTCTGCTCTTGACATCTATTCCAGGGGTATTAGACTCATTCATGCCTCCATTAACATATGTTTTTTAAAGTCAGGTTTTGTGGTAAGTTCTGAAGGTAAATAAGATAAAAAGACCACTCGTGTGGAAGAAAAATATTAAAATGGGCAATAAATTACAAGCTGCGTGAATACAGAGAAGACAGAACTCACTTTACTGGGGAGATCACAGAGAGATGAGTTTTGAATTGAGGTATATAGGAAGCAGAAGAGCTTTTAAATTAGGAAATGAGAATAGGGCATTTCATACAGAGGGGTCAGCTTGCATTAGAGATGTTGGTGGTAGGTTTTAGTGGAGCAATAATGTAAGAAGGTTGAATCTCTCTCGGTGGAGAAAGTTGCTGTGGGGTTCATCTTTTTTATTCAGATGATATTTTGGGTTGCAATTCATCCTCAATGATTTCCCCTGTAAGAAGAATCCAAGCAACATAAAATTGAGGCTGACAGAGAAAGACATGGTATAGCATAAGTAACTGGCATCACATAATTCACCAGTCATCTCCATCTCAAGAGTGAGTTGGGAAAGTATCTTACCTTTGGACCAGGTTAGAAAAGTAGGGAGATGAGTATGGATGTTACGTTTTAATTTTCATTGCAGCCAATTAAATAGATCTCTCCTATTGTTGCCAGCACCTGGCATTGAGCATTCAATATGGTGAAGCCATGCAAGTGGTCAAGGGATGATTTACACATGGTAGTTCTTAATGCAGCAAACTGGGACAGAAGCCATTTAATTACAAATAATAAAATTTGTGTATTATCTAACTCCAGAAGTAAATGTGGATGATACACTAGATATAGGAGACTGACGGCAGGTAGATCAGTTCAAAAACAAGTGTAATAACTCAACCAGAGGTTATGATAGTCTGTATTTAAGCAGACATTTTGAAGTAAAATGTGTGGGACTCCCCACCCCCACTTTATAGAAGTACACTTTACAAATAAAAATTGAACATATTTTAGGTGTACAAAATGATGTTTTGATATATGTATTCACTTACCTCTGTATGTGGATATCCAGTTTGCCTAACACCATTTATTGAAAAGAGTACCTTTTCACTGTTGTGGTTCTTGGCACCCTTGTAGAAGATCTACTGATCATAGAGGTGTAGATTTTCTTCTGGGCTCTCTATTATGTTCCATTGGTCTACATGTCTGTTTTTAATGCCAGTACCATATTGTTTTGTTTACTGTAGCTATGTAAGATATTTTGAAATCAGGAAGTGTGATGTCTACAACTTTGTACTTCTTTTTGCTCAGGATTGCTTTGGCTATTTGGGATCTTTTGTGATTCCATATGAATTTTAGGAATTTTTTCCTCTTTCTGTAAAGAATGCCATCAAGTTTTTGATAGGGAGTTCATTGAATCTATAGATCATTTTGTATAGTATGGACATTTTAGGAATATTAATTCTTCTATGCATGAACATGGGATGACATTCCATTTACCTCTGTTTTCTTTAATTTTCTTCATCAATGTTTTATAATTTTAATTGATCAAGTCTTTCATCTCTTTGGTTAAATTTACTCCCAAGTATTTTATTCTTTTTTTGCTATTGTGAATGAGATTGTTTTTTAAATTTTCTTTTCAATAGCTCATTGTGGAGAAAAGTGCCATTGAATTTGATTTGTAGTATTTTATTGAGGATTTCTACATCTGTGTTCATTAGAGATATTGGCCTGTAATTTTCTTTCCTTGTGGTATCTTGGGCTTTAGTATCAGAGTGATGCTAGCTTGATAAAATGAGTTTGGAAGAGTTTCCTCTTCTATCATTTGGAAGAATTTAAGAAGGAATGGTACTAATTCTTTGAATGTTTGTTAGATTCATCCATGAAGCCAGCTGATCCTGAACTTTTCTTTATTGGGCAGTTTTTGATTATTGATTCAATCTCCTTATTTGTTGATGTTATGTTCAGGCTTTCTATTTCTTCTTGATTTAGTTTTGTAAATTGTATGTTTCTAGGAATTTATTTATTTCTTCTAGATGACCCAATTTTATGTTATATAATTGTTCATAATAATTCCTTATGATCCTTATTTCTTTATTGGACATTTATTGTAGTGTCTATTCTTTCATTTCTAACTATGTGAATCTAGTAGGTTGTACCTACAGGGTAGCTGGATTCGGAGATTGATAAAAAGGTTTAGGGAACATTAGACTGTTGAAATCATGGAATATTATGACATTGCTTAAGGCTATTATGCAAAATAAAAATAAAAGGGACTAGTGTTTAAGAGTTAGGCAGAGGAGAATGCTCTAGTAAATGAGACTGAAAAATAGTGGCCAGAAAGTTGGTAGAGAATAAAAATTTCACAGCAGGGAAGCTGGGGTGAGGTGGGAGGGGCAAGGCAGTGAATCCAGTAAGGAATACACTAAATTTTATATTTGTGTGAGTTTGGTATCATACACAAGTGGAATATCGAGTAGATATTTGGAAATGTAGATTTGGAGGTGTTAGACATTGGTGAAATAGTAGGACCAGAAACCAGATTATAATGGATAAGGAGTTGATAAAGTGGAAGCTGTGAGTGTGAGCAATTCTTTCAAGAAATTTTGCTATAAAGTAGATGAGTTTGGGGGAATTTTTTTAAAATTGGAATAGCTTTGGCCATTTCTAAAAGCTGACAAAAATGATAATAAATGAGGGAGAATTTGAAATCAAAAGAAAGGTAGACTAATAAAGAGAATGAGGACCTTGGGAGACAGGAACGTATGAATCCAGAGTAAGTAATTATCTTTAGATTGGATGAGAAATACATAAGACTTGTTAACAGGTGAAAGGAGCAATGTTGGCATGGTTACAGGCATAAATGTGAAAGCAGAAAGTCTTGAGGATAATATTTTCTCTGAAGTGAGTAGGACTGTGAGAAGAAGATTTTAAAAAGCCACTGTGGAGAAAGAGAGTAAAATCTTCATGTAGAAATATGGAATTGTTGCTAGACAGCTACCAAGGCCCATGTGACACTGGTTTGCATGATTTTAGAGTGATAAAAGTCTTTGTAGTTGTGCTCAACAGCACTAGTGTAGTTATAAAGATGGTGAACAGCTGGATTGATGTGCATTTGGGCCATGTGGCAAAAGAGTGATTAAATCTAAAGGGTGATTAAGATGGTAAAACATAGATCCCACATGGCATAGGATAAACAGTGAATAGAAGAGGGGTTGATAGATAGAGAGAAAGGGGACATGACCCTGGAGAGGGGTCTGTGATGATATAGGACAGGTGAAGCAGGAGCAACTGAATGACAATTAGGATAGTAAGTGTGGTCATAAACATTTGAGTACAGGTTTATAGATAAAAGAGTTCTGGGTGATGATAGTGTTCAGAATATAGCCTTTTTGACAGGGACTGATATGGAGTGGAGGTAAAGATTGTTAGAGGTGGGAAGGCCCCTAAATAAAAGACTAGAGCGGATGTCACCCTGTATAATGGCTATACTTGGAGTAGGGAAGAAGCTGAAATATTTAGTGAATGAAGTGTCATGTCTAGGAAACCAGTAGGTAAGGGAAGACAGCAAGCACTGATGTTGGAGTACCTGAATTGTATGAGCCTCAGAGGAGTGCAAAAAGTGATCTGGGAACAGCACTGGAGAAAAGGAGGATATGGGCTCCACCTTTGGGTCCCGAAGTCTATGGGATGTGGGAGAATGAGCAGCTTCCACCTGAGAGTGTTATAGAGGAAGTAGTATCCTCAGGAGACAACCAGGCTTCAGTTCAGTCAGGAATGTTAACTAAAACTTTTAAAGATATAGGGGGATTTGTTTACCATGGAGGGTTTGTGAGAGATGGATAGAAGCAACAGGGATTTGGGTCAGGGAGAAAGCACACAGTAAAGTTAGGATGAAAGCATTGGAGAATAGGTAGCCAGGAGGGATTTAAGTGCCAGGAGCTGACCAAGGACAATAGATAATAGAGAGGTAAGAATAGTGGGGTAAGTTTGCCACAAATTGATCATGATTATTAGGATGGAGGTAGTTGTATGAGTGGAGAATTCTGGGTTGTCAGAAGACAGCCTTTGTCAAAATTGATTGTATTTTAGAAGAAATCCTTGTCCTTATTAGATGGGTGGGCAATATGTTCTGTTTAAAAGGGGTAAATATTAACCATTGTGTTCCAGGGAGAATCTCAGAGAAGAGTCATCTGGCACAGAAGTTCCCAGGGTGTGGTTAGAGACTGGGTCTTTTAATCTCAAGGGTGGAGGTGGAGGAGAGCAGAGGCCTGGTGGATGGAAGCCTGCTTTCTAAGTTCTATTTAGAGTTACATAATGATGTTAATTGAAGTAGCAGATATTAGCCCAATAATTTATCTGCTCCAGAAACAAATGTAATGATGCTTAATAAATACTGTTAATTAAATTGCTTGTTTCAGTGTCTGAATAGCAAAAATAATTGATTTTAAATCATTGGTATCCACCAGTATATGGAAGATATTTTATTACTTTGGTTAGATAAACTTTAGGAAGACAAAATATTTGGCCTTTTGTAGTTAGTAAAGAACCCAAAGACATGCGTTCCTCCAGCATCTTGCTATTTCCTGTGATGAAATGAATGGGTGTGGAAATAAATATTAGAGAAAGACGATGGGGAGAGAAGCAATGGTGATTACTATTACATTAAAAAAACACAGGCATAACATTTTGAAAATCTAGTGTAGTATATATCTTAATAATTTTTTTCTTCTACACAACAGGTCCACATGACAGTAGACAGAGATTGAAGATGAGACAACAGTCTGAGAAAATGTAACTCATTGAGAGCCAATTAAGAGGTCTCAGATTATGAACTAATCCCTAGCATCACCATCTTTAAGAAACATGAACTGCACACTATAGAGGACATTATTTTCAATGATAAAGATATGGAGTGTATGACAATTTGTGGTCTAGTGGGACTTGTATGGTAGCTGGGAGACTGGTTGTGGTCAGGGAAAGTTTCACATGGAATAGCAACTTTAAATAGTAGCAAAACAAGTCTGGTTGTGGAGGGGTTAAAAAGGAGGGCTGCTGATCAGTATGGATAAAGAAATCAGAATGTTCTAGCATGCATGAGGTGAGTGTTCATATGAGAAAAAGAAAACTGGTGAGATCCAGACTGAAGTGGGCAAGTAGTAGCTGCAGTGACAGATATCAAGTAGAGGTGTAGTATAGGGGTAGAAAACTGGGGCTAAGATGAACTGTAGATAAAAGGAAGAGTATGACTGACACAGGGAGGAGTGGCAGGGACACTGATAAAACCTCATCCCTAAGCTATGGAGCACAAGACCTCATTAAGACTGAAGCTAGACCAGAAACACAGAGAAATCTCCCCATTTCTACCATAAGCAACATAGTACCAAGCAACACTGGAGTACTACTGAGGGAAAATAAGATCACAGAGAGACACTCTCTCTGTCATGCAGGTATTTAGAGACTCCTGAAAGTGGAGAGTGAAGCACTAACACTGAGAAGAAAAACTCCTGCACCCCATTTCCCACCCTAAGAACCAGGCGATGGTAGCTCACCTCTAGAGGAACTGAAGCCTGTGGTCTACTGAAGGTAACTACACTGATGACAAAACCCATAATCAGTTTAAATCCCAAGTAAATTCAACCTCCTACACCAACAGCCTGATACAACATGAGGTTTGACCATCCCAGGAGTAAATACTGTTTACTTCAGTTTTACTCTTCTAAACACAATGTCTAGCATTCAATTAAAAATTATGAAGCACATAAAATACCAGAATAATAATAACCCATTGTCAAGAGACAAAGCAACTGACAGAACTAGATGCAGAGGTGACCTGAAGTTTGAAGCAAAGACAAAGACTGTTTTCATCATGTCCGGCTGCCATAACAAAACACCACAGACTGCAAGAGTTAAACAACAGAAATGTATTTCTCATAGTTCTGCAGGCTGGGAAGTCCAAGATCAAGGTGCTGGTCAACTTGTTCCTTGGCGAGAATGCGAATGCTCTTCCTGGCTTGTAAATCGCTACCTTATTTCTGTGCCCTCACATGGCAGGGAGAGAGAGAGAGACACACACAGAGAGAAAGCTCTGGTGATTCTGCCTCTTTTTTCAGCTGTTTTAGATTAGATTAGGGCTGCACCCTATGACCTCATCTAATCATTACCAGGTCCTCATAGGCCCTATATCCAATAGTCACATTGGAGGTTAGAGCTTCAACATATGAATTTTTTGTGTGGGGGGAGGGCAAAAACATTCAATTTATAACAGAGACTTTAAAATAAGTGCAATTAAAATATTTTCCAAAAAAATTTAATGAAAAAGGTTGACAGCATGTTTGAACCCATGAAGGGATTTCAGCAGAGAAGGAAACTAGAAGAAATTATCAAATGCAAATGCTAGATATATAAAGACTATATCAGAGATGAAGAATTATTTTGACTGTCTCATCAATAGAACTGACAGAGCTGAAGAAGCAATCATTGAATTTGAAGATAAGTCAATAGACATTATTTAAAGTTAAGCATAAAGAGAATAAAGAATGTATGTGTGTTTGTAGTGGGGAGCCTCCAGATCCCCAAAAGCTGTGGAACAATATCGGACACTCTAAGACGTAAGTACTTAGAATCCTAGAAGGAGACAGAAAGAATGTGGGTGAAGAAATAATGGATGAAAATTTTTCCCCAGTAATCAACTACATCAAACCAAAGATCCAAGAATCCCAGAAAACACTAAGCACAATAAATTAAAACACCAAACAAACAAACAAACACCTGTTACATCACAGTTAAACTTCTGAAAACCTTGAAGAAAGCCAGAGATACAGGCACATTTTGTGCAGAGGAAACATGAAGAATTAGACCAGACTTCTTTTCAGAAACCATTCAAGCCAAAAGACAAAGGAGGAATATTTTTCAAGTACTAAAACAAAAACCAACTCAAAACTAAATCAGCGAAAATATCTTTAAAAAATGTGAAATAATTACTTTTTAAGACAAACTAAAGCTGAGAGAATTTACGGCCAGAAGTGTTATGCTCAAAGAACTGGTAAAGGAAGCTTTTCAGGAAAAATAAAATGTGATAGGGAAAAACTTGAATAAATACAAAGAAATAAGAAGTGGTAAAAATGATGGCTAACAGCTACAGCTCAGTTCCCTGTCCTGGTGACTGCTCTTAGCTAAAGACAGCCACCTGCTGTGAGGTATCCCATTTCTGGGGCAGCCTGTATCCAATGACTGCTAATGCAGGAGTATAAAAACCTAGACCCCTTCCCCAATTGAAAAAAAGTTTTGCAGGACAATCCCAGCCCTGGGACTTTCTGTGGAATTGTTAGAGACCTTTGCTTTAAGTGAGTTAAAGCTCGGTCTCTCTCTCTCTCTGCCCAGTCTTGCTTCCTTACCCCCTCCCCATCAGTTATTGATCCAGAAAGGACTCCCCAGTCAACTTCCTGCTGGTAATCTTCATCTCAGAGTCTGCTTCTTAGGGACCTGTGGACACATACTAAAGAACAGGTGGTTATTTTGGTGAAGAGGGAGGCTCAATATACTTCAATATACCCCTATAGCTTGTTCATTTAACTCAATGACTTCAGTACATATGTGCTTCTCTTTAAGAAATCCCGGTAGGGCTTCCCTGGTGGCGCAGTGGTTGAGAGTCCGCCTGCCGATGCAGGGGACACAGATTCGTGCCCCGGTCCGGGAGGATCCCCCGTGAGCCATGGCCGCTCAGCCTGCGCGTCCGGAGCCTGTGATCCGGAACGGGAGAGGCCACAACAGTGAGAGGTCCGCGTACCGCAAAAAAAAGAAATCCCGGTAAGTAATACTAGACTTCTACACCAGATGAATGGGGATCTGGCAGTTCACATTTAAAAAGCGATCGTAATTCTATAGAAGGAGCTTTTAAAGAGCATTTGACATACAGTTTGATTTAGAATTCCATGAGTATATAACTTTTCAAGAGCACTTCGATTATGTGAAAAAAGATTCACCTTACTAATTCAATAATAGTGATAGAACAATTCATTCAATTTTCATCTTTTGAATGAAGCAGTTGGATTTTCACAATCAGACAATACTTCTTCTCCTCTATGTGCACCTTCTCTTGACGTGGGGGAGATGAGTGTCTTTGGAAAGGACACAGCCCCATAGGCTTAGCAGGAGTAACATTTTTCTTGACAGGGATATTGCCCTTTTAGGATTCTAAGCAAGACAGTTTCAGACTTTGGGGAAGGCTGTCCAGAAACCAACTCAGTCTCAGATGTATACCTGATGTGACCTCGCTGCTGTTCTAATTAGATATGATGGGCTCCAGATTGTCAGTAAGTTCTGCCATAAAAAAGACACATATTGAGACTTGATTCTAACTTACCTTTTGAGAATTCTGTTACTTTTTAGCTTTACTCAAATGATGCTGAGACATGTGTCTCTAATGAAAAAAGGAAGATAATATGACAAGTCATGTTGGAAAGAACTGTGAGAGTTTGGGAGGTCTCAGGGGATGGCCATATTCACAGATCCTTGATCAAAGAATGGCTCTTCTCTTTTGGAGAAGGTCACCAAGAGGGTCCCTCAAATTTGTGTAAGGATAAAAGAGGACACCAGCTGGCCCACCAGCTAACCAGTTGAATTGGGACTGTGCTTGCATCCAGCTAGCAGGAATATGCTTCCTCTTCACCAAAGGATTAGGCACATTCCTTTGTAGTTAATACAAATGATGTTCTGAGGGCATTAGAAGGTAAGGAGGCAGAGCATATCTGATAACTATGAGGTGGGCTGATATGATGGTCAGCATGACATAATTCATATATCTAAGTAAGTACTGTTACCTAAGGAAGAATTTATTTATTCCAGCTGCTCAGTGCTGAGCATATAATAAGCACTCAATAAATGCTTCCTGAATGAATGAGCAAGTGAATATATTTCCTAAAACTTTTTTTGGAAATAACTTTTTAAGATTGCTTCTAAGAAGGTGGGAACTTTCTCTTATCTGTTTATTTTCCTTTTGCTTTATTTTTATTCTAGAATGAAAACTAAATGAGAATTAAAACCTAATATAGTATGTGCTGTGTCTTCAAGGAACTTAACACAATGATTATATTAAGTAACTATTGTCTGCCAGGTGCTGGGCTGGTAGAAAAGGGTATAAAGATGGAAATATGGATGTTTCCTTTCTTAAGATGCAAGATCAACACCCTTAGACCAACAATGGGTAATGGACATCAATGGGTAATTTCACCAAACCAAATTCTGAATCTAAATTCAGAGATATGAGCCAACATGAAGTACAAGTTTAGCATGTGTGTGCACATGTGCGTACACACACATGCACACACACATACCAGTTAAAGATGCCTTCTACTTCTTCCCATGCTACGCCCCCTCATTCCTACCCCTAAGCTTTTTGCATAGTAAGTTTCCAATACACCTTTGCTGATTGGATCTCATGACTAAAATGCTCTTTTTTTTTTTTTAGGCTTTTAATTTTTATTTATTTATTTTTTTACATCTTTATTGGAGTATAATTGCTTTACAATGGTGTGTTAGTTTCTGCTTTCTCAGATGCAGGGTGGATTAGAGATGTAGTACTGGTGTCTAGAGACATCCCTCACATGTCAGTGTCCTCACATGCAAAACAAAGATAGTGACAAAAACGGGGAATCTGCATTATTAGCTGAAAAACAATTGTTGCCCTCCTGACTCAGCACCATGGAGCTGTTGTTATAATCGTTTGATAGCTTGGGGAATGGCTTTGTACTGATCCTTTTGCACACCCGCCCACCCAGCATCCCTAGGAACAGTAATTGGCATTATGTGAAGAGGCTTCTCCCTTGGCAGAGGGGATTACCTTTCAATAAATCTAAGTTAACTGATTCATATAGTGTTTAAACCAAATCTGTGTGTTCACTCTTACCGAGAGAGCAATCACAGGGCAGTCAGTTCAAAAATGCAGTGGGCAATACTTAACACAGAACATTAGGAGGCTGCTTGTCTTGCTTGCTAGCAAAGACTGCCTCCTGCTGAAGAAATTTCCCCAGCTTTCCTTACAGCTTGTGCGTAAGCATGGGACCTAATCCTGGCCAATGGGTCCTTAGCAGAAGTCTGCTGATGAGCTTCTAAGAACAGGAAGTGTGAGGAGAAGATTCCCTCATGGCCTTTTGACTCAGGATGGTGCCAGTGTGTGGATGTGATGTATGGAGCAGTGGTTATTGGCAGCCATCTTGAGCCAATGAAGCAATAAGACTGAAGATAAAGGTCCCTATTTATCTGCTATCTGTCTCTGTTTATCTCTCTAATTATCTGTTAACTTGCAGCTGAAAACACTCTAAAATACAGTAAAACATACAAGAGATAGTAGACAGAGCTCTTAAGATAGTTATAAAGTAAGTGAAAGGTAAAGCACATGTGACTAGAGCTAAGAAAATAAAAGTTGGAAATAGTTGAGTATGAGTGGAATATTAGTAGCCTCAGAGTATCATAAGCTGGGGGTGGTTGGTATAACTGCAATGATCTGAACCAGGCATGTTTAGCCAGCGAATACATCACAGAACATGTGATTTTATTTCTCCTCTGTTCTAGACTTCTAAACGCAGTGATTGCTGTTTAAAAGCCTGTGATTTCCACTCTGGGTGTTTTTCATTAAGACCATTATTCTGTTACCAAGGATGCGAAATGGGGAGCAGAGAGAGCTGGCAGGGGGCAAGATTTGCTGTTAACAAGTAAAATATTTTCAGATGTTCCTTGAGTGTAGACAATGTTCCATTATGTCATAGAATCATTATACCCCAAGAATCCATTGCTTTCAGACCTTGTTAAGATGATGACTTCCTGCAGTGACACACACAGCCCTAAGGCACGGTCAGCTTTTCCGGTAGCAATGGGGATTGTTTTCTTTATCAAGGAGCCCCACACACCGCATCTCACCACTGCTTTAAGGGCTTTCATTCACCTGGTTATTTGGAAAATAAAAGGTTCTGCAACTCACTGGAGCCTAGAATGACTGAGCTCTTGAACTGAGGAAGGACTGCTTTTTCCTTCACCCAGGCATACCACTCCTATCTTCTAGAGTTGTGGTTTTCATTTGTGGGTCATGAAACCAATTTATTGGGTATTTATAAAAGACAAACAGAATACAATAACATCAATTAGATAAAATAGAGAAGAATATAACTGAATAGACCAGAAAGCATCAGAGAATACAAAAAATATTAAAAGCATGTTCAGAGCATCCAAATAAAAGTTTTAGATGTATTCTCAATAATACATTTTATTTATTTTTTCAATAATACATTTTAACTTTTAACTTTTTGTTTCAGTACATCTGGTTGAGGGTGGCAAACAGTGAAAAAATTAAAAATCTATCTTTCAAAGTTCACACAACTGAAGAAATGTCCTATAAATTTAAATAAACATTCAAATGTTCTAAGTTTGTAGTGCTCATCCTTCTGAAGTTATTAGAGCTTGAAATGGCACTAAGACATTTGAGCCAATCTATATTGTTTTCTGAAACTTGTTTCAGTTTGAGTTTGTGTTTGTGTGTTGGTAAAAACATGTATGGGAGCAGCTATTCAAGTATGTTGGGGATTTCTATTCAGTTCCAGCACATGGATCCAATCTAATTTTTCTAATGTCTTATTTACGTCATCTGTGAGCATTATTAGCCTTTGAGCCAGAATTCCTAAAGAAGTTAGATAGGGGGTCCAAAGAAAATGAGGCACAGAGTCCAAATGAAACTCAAAGCTCTCTGCCTCTCATTTTGACCCTTTTTTTTTTTCTTCAGAGGAAACTATGTTTTTGGAAGAACATCCAGCTGAGGGGGGTCAGCTGAAGGGAGAATAATGGTGTTACCTTCTGAGATGGAAAGTGCTAGAACATGGGCTAGCCAGCTAGAAGGAGAGACCCAAAAATGAAGGTGCCAAGCAAATGGATTCTATTGTGCTTTTTGATCTAAGAGAGCAATTTCTTAGCTAGTTAAGATTTTCGCTTACCAATAAAAGTCTCATCCATCTTACACTCTGCTTTTAAGGTTCACTTCCTCAAGGTCCTTCTGTCCACTTCCATTACAACATCACAAGACACACACACACACAAACACACAGTTACCTGCCCCAAATCTTGGGTTTTATTTTCCCCAGAATCACATTTGCAAATATGCCAGGAAAAGACCTGAGAGTGGCTTCCCCATACAATGAATGAGACTGCTTCCTAATACCACATCCTACTCCACTGGGATGGAAGACAAAATCAAATGTATGTGAAGAAATTCTATCCTTTCTGATGAAAGCCTCACCCTATCTATCTATCTATCTATCTATCTATCTATTCATCTATCTATCTACCATCTACCTATGATTCAAAAATGGTTTATGAGCAATGGCTCTGAACCAGTCACTCTACTAAACCCTGGAGTTATAAAAAACACACATTTTTCTCAATGTCAAGGAACTTTCTGTTTCATGACTGAGATAGAGAAACATCCCATAGTGGCAGTGCTATGATAGAGCTATATTCAGTCAGTGTGGAACACGGAAGATGGCCAGCCAATCCAAAGAGGAAGACAGAGTCTGAAAAAGCTTCCAAGATTTCAGCTAATGAGTACAAGATATCCAACGAGTGGAGAGTAATGGAATAGTAATGGAAGGGGCAGGGATAAGTGTAGAGAAGATTCTCCAAGCTTAAAATAATAACATGTGCAAAGGTACACAGGCATTAGGGAACCTGGCATGCTTTGGGAAAACAGCAAGTAATTCTGATCCACGGGAGTGGAAGGTGAGGCTGGAGAAGTGGGTGGTGTTGAGTTGTGAAAGTCTTGCATTTGCAGTAGGATGAATGAAAATCTTTTCTCCCTGCCTTTGCTGAAGGTGAAGTTGGAAGTGTTGGGGGCCAGTTTGAAGGGAATTCACTCTTAGGACCATTTATAGCTGGCGAGATGACTTATAACTTAAGTAAGGCTCACTCTTAGAATAGGGTTTATTATTTCATAAATGGAAGGTGTAGGAGGAATGCAATTTAACTCAAATCTTTGCACTTAAGGTCCAAGAAATAAAAGAGTAAACAAGGAGGCAGGTAGGCTTAGAGTCATACTAACAGGAAGAATAGCTTTCTTTCATAGGAGACATGTAGTTTATGTTCTCCTTGGTGAGGTGAGCTTGCTTCCTGGGTAAACCATGAGGAACTCAGCTGTAGTTCCCACTGGTGAAGATACCAAAAATGAGTCAGAACCCACTGTTGTGTGCACCATGTGATCACAGACCACCCTGCCCTCCCTGCAATTGCAGGGTAGGTATAGAAGAGAGCTTCTGTTCACAGTGGGCAGAAATTCCTTGACTTTGCAAAATACACATAAACAAAAAGAGAGCTTGAGGGTTGAAATGTCTTCACCCTGTAAGGAGGAATAAAGCTTCCTGAGGAGGGGATAGTAAACCAGACAGGGTCACTTAAAAAAGGAGTTGAGAGGAGAAGGAGGTGGGATCGAGGGCAGGGGGAGGGTTGGCAGAGAGGAAGAGTCTCTTGAGATCTGAATTCTCTAAGGCCCTATTGTCCTTGCTGTATTGTGTGGTACAAGTGGATGGTCTGGTAAGATGATATTACAGTCTCTCCTTTTTGTAATCTATATTAATCTCAAGAGAATTCCATGACCCTTTAATAAAAAAACTTTATTTTCTTCCATGTATTTGATCTAGGAAAGACCAAGAAATTAGAAAATGCTAAAGAAAGAGACAGTAAGACCGCTTGGTTAATTTTTTTAACAAGGAAAAGAAAGCAGTTTATTAACCCATGTATCATGCATATACGCAGGAGAAACCCAGTGATGAGCAGCTTGAATGGGTGGTCGAGCATCTTAACAGAGAAAAATAAATTTGTGGAGAAGTGACATGACAAAGTAAAAAGGTTTGGGGCTTCCGAGGGCAGCAAACTGTGGGTATGAAAATATATGGGGGAACTAATGAAGTAAAGTTTGTTTGTGCAGGTCCATTTTGGCAAGAAATTTCTGCCTTGTTCATGACCATAAACTTCCCTGGGAGAGGGGACTTAAGCACCACCCAATTCTCCAGCCTCACCTTCCAACCCCATGAATCAGAATTACTTACTGTTTTCCCAAAGTATGCCATGTTCCCTAATGCCCTTTGCACATATTTTAAGCTTGGAGAATCTTCTCCACACTTATCCCTGCCCCTCCCATTACTATTCCATTACTCTCCACTCGTTGCATATCTTGTACTCATTAGCTGAAATCTTGGAAGCTTTCTTAGACTCTGTCTTCCTCTGTCTTCCCCATCCCACCCATCTAGGTCACCACAAAGCACCGAGCTGAGCTTCCCGTTCTATAGAGCAGGTTCCCACTAGCTATCTGTTTTACACATGGTAGTGTATTTATGTCAATCCCAATCTCCCAGTTCATCCCACCTGCCCTTCCCCCTCCATATACCACATGTCCATTCTCTGTGTCTGCATCTGTATTCCTGCCCTGTGAATAGGTTCATCTCTAACATTTTTCTAGATTCCACGTATATGCGTTAATATATGATATTTGTTTTTCTCTTTCTGACCTACTTCACTCTGCATGACAGACTCTAGGTCCATCCATGACTCTACAAATGACCCAGTTTCATTCCTTTTTATGGCTGAGTAATATTCCATTGTATATATGTACCACATATATCCATTCGTCTCTTGATGGACGTTTAGGTTGCTTCCATGTCCTGGCTATTGTAAACAGCGCTGCAGTGAATATTTAAATTTTGAAGAGAACTTAGTTTGATCCTGTTCATCTTCTGTCCTTTGATTTCACTGAGAACAGACCACCATAAACTTTGCTGACAATAATATATGCTTATTTTTTGAAGATTACTTTATAATCTATTTTTCTTATTAGTCAATCTGCTATGTGTGGACAAAACTATAAGTGGTTACCAAGACTAAACCTAGTTTTCATGTCATATTCCTTTCCAATCCATTGACACAGTTCCTGTTCTTCTCCACAGAAACATTTATTCTAAGTTTTAAAGTCTATTTTGTCTAACCTAAGAATTGCTATCCCAGCTATCCCAGCTTTCTTTCTGTTTCCATTTGCATGGAATATCCTTTCCCATCCCCTCACTTTCAGTCTGTGTGCATCTTTAGATCTGAGGTAAGTCTCTTGAAGGCAGTATATATATATGGGTCTTGTTTTTGTATCCATTCAGCCACTATATGTCTTTTGATTGGACCATTTAGTCCATTTATATTTGAAGTAATTATTGATAGGTATATACTTATTGCCATTTTGTTAATTGTTTTTGAGATGTTTTGTAGTTTTTTTTTTGGTCCTGTCTTTTTCTTTTGCTCTGTTACCTTGTATTTATGACTATCTTTATGTTATATTTGGATTCCTTTATTTTATGTGTATGTGTATCTATTATAGATTTTTGGTTTGTGGTTACCATGAGGTTTATATGTAAATACATATAGGTTTATATATATGATTATTGTTTTGATGATCTCTTAAGTTTGAAAGACTTCTATAACCCTGTGCTTTTACCTACTCCCCAACCCTACCTTTAATATTTTTGACATAATTTTGACATCTTTTTGTTTTGTGAGTCTCTTAACTACTTATTGTGGATATAGATGATTTTTACTACTTTTGACTTTTAACCTAACTACTAGTTTTTTTTTTCTATTGAAGTGTACTTGATTTATAATATTATATTAGTTTCAGGTATATAATATAGTGATTCAATATTTTTATAGATTATACTCCATTTAAAGTTATTACCAAATAATGGCTATATTTCCCTGTGCTGTACAATATATTCTTGTTGCTTATTTATTTGATACATATTAGTTTTGTGTCTCTTAATACCTTACCCTTATCTTGCCTCTCCCCTCCTCCCTCTTCTCACTGGTAACTGCTAATTTGTTCTCAGTATCTATGAGTCTGTTTCTGTTTTGTTATATTCATTTGCTTGTTTTATTTATTAGGTACCACATATAAGTGATAACATAGTATATTAATTTTTCTCTGTCTCACATTGCACTAAGCACAATACCCTCTAGATCCATCCACATTGTTGCAAATGATAGGATTTCATTCTTTTTTGTGGCTAAGTTATATTCCATTGTGGGTGTGTATATATATATATATATATATATATATATATATATATTTGTAGACATTTGATGGTAACCATTTTGACAGGTATGAAGTGATATCTTATTGTGGTTTTGATGACCAGTGATGTTGACCACTTTTCCATGGCCCTATTGACCATGTGTATATCTTCTTAGAAAAATGTCTATTCAGATCTTCTGTCCATTTTTAAAACCAGGTTGTTTGGAGTTTTTTTTTTTGATATTGAGTTGTATGAGCTGTTTATATATTTTAGATGTTAACTCCTTATTGGTCACATCATTTGCAAATATTTACTCCTGTTCAGTAGGTTGTATTTTCATTTTGTTGATGGTTTCCTTCACTGGCAAAAGCTTTTAAATTTAATTAGGTCCCATTTTTTAAAATTTTGTTTCTTTTGCCTTAGGAGACAGATCCAAAAAAATATTGCTACAATTTATATCCAAGTGTTCTGCCTGTGTTCTCTTCTAGGAGTTTTATGTTTTCAGTCTTTAATGGTTTTATGGTCTTACATTTAGGTCATTAATCCATTTTGAATTTATTTTTGTATATAAGTGTAAGAACATGTTCTAATTTTATTATTTTACATGTAGCTGTCCAGTTTTCCCAACAGCACTTGTTGAAGAGACTGTCTTTCCTCCATTTCTCAAAGATTAATTGACCATAAGTTCGTGGGTGTATTTCTGGGCTCTGTATTCTGCTCCATTAAAGTATGTGTCTGTTTTTGTGTCAGTACCATGCTGTTTTGATTACTGTAGCTTTGCAATTTAGTCTAAATTCAGGGGAGCATGTTACCTCCAGCTTTGTTTTTTTATTTCTCAAGATTGTTTTGGAAATTTGGAGTCTTTTCTGGTTTCATGTATTATAGGATTATAGACAACGGTGTGCTATTGAAAGATTGTAAGTAGGGTGTGAAATGAACATATTTATATTTTAGGAAGGTAGCTGAGTTGTCTGAAGTTTAGAAGATAACTTGAATGAAATAAAGGCCAAAGACAGGGAAACGTTTCAGGAAGCTTTTTTGATATGTAGACATAAAGTAATGATGGTCTGCATTAAGGAAGACAGTGGTACGAGGTTTGGAAAAACATTAGGGGACTTCAGTGATTGATTGGATATGTTAAGTAGAGGGGAGTTAAGAAAGACTCTTTTGTGTCTGGCCTTGTGGGCTAGTTACTTGTGGGATATTATTGATTGACATAAACATATAGGAAGAGGAATAAGCCTGTGGGGAGAGCACAGAATGTTCTAGTTTTGGGTAGAAGTTAAAGTGGCTGCTGAAGGGGAGATATCCAGTAGGTGGTCAGCTACATAGGTATAAATGGAGTTCAGGAAAGGAGAAGGCCAAGAAATACAGATTGGGACTTATCAGCATATAGAAACTAATTTGAAACCAGAGGAATGGATAAGTTTGACCAGAGAATGGGTAGCATGAAAGGGAAGATAAAGAGTACTGAAAATCACAGATATTTAAAGGATGGCCAGAGGAAATGAGTCCAGTGCAGGGGTCAGAGATGCAAGATCAGAAAAGATATAAGGAAAAGCAAGAACGAAGGTATCACAGAAATCAAATGTGAATTTCTAAGATTTCCAAGAAAGGAGTGATAGAGGTGTTAAAGGTCATAAGTAGTTAAGTAAGGTGGCACAAGAAGAGAGCACCAGATTTGGCAATGAGGGGCTTTTGTGGATGATCTTAATAAGAACATTTCAGAAGAGGAATGGGGAAAAAGCTCAGATATATGTGAATAAAGAGGAAATAGTAAGTGAGACCATAGACACAGGAATTTCTACACACATAAAACTTTCCTAAGTGCCAATTAACCTAGAGTAAACTGAATTCCTTCCTCCCCCTTCCCTTCTTCCCTCCCTTCATGTCATCCTTTTAGTTTTCCTTTCTTCCTTCCCTTGCATCCTCCCTTCCTCCATCCTCCTCTTTCTCCCTTCTTTCTATCCATAAATGCATATTGAACGTGCACTATGGTCTATGAAGCAAAGAAGACACAGGATACAAAGATGAAACCAACACAGCCAGTCTCCTGCAGACCATTGTCTAGTAAGTGAAATGAGATAAAAATAATGCAATGGAAAAGGGATTTGCCATATATAAGGCAGAGATAAAGAATAATGTAGATATTTAGTTTTCAATCTGTATAGGAAGAGCGGGGAGGAAAGTAAGATGTAGTGGAGAAAGTAGCATTGGAGGTGGGTGAAGTCATGAGGATTGGGGCATAAGGTGTTCTAGGCTTAGAAAATAGAATAATCAAAGGGTCAGGGGAGAAATGCTGGTGTTTATACTAGCAACTGTGAATAGGAAGCAGGAACTAGTGCATGAAGCGGAAAAATGGAGCTTAGTTAGAAAAGAAGGATGGGAGGAATTGCACACAGGACGATGAATTTGGTCCACAAGGGAGAGACTGTGGGGAGTTTTGAGCAAGAGAGAGGTGATTAGAGCTGTGTTTCAAGAGCATGTTTATGGTAGAAAAGGGTCATAAATGGTTTAAAACCTCAGGCCCAGGCACAGAAGGCTAAGAAATAAAAGACTAGTTCCTCAAATTGTGCTAATCAAACTGCAGCTGTTTAATCAACATTCATTGACAATGATGAATAATTGATTTGAACAACAAACTAGTGACCTGGTGAGATTGTTTCTTCCTTTTACCTGCTCTTTCTGGCATCTGTTGTCTTCTTGAAAGAAAATAATAAAATCTCATTCTCTCCAGTGTCATATTGCTGCAGTGCATCAAATAAAAATAACCTTGGTTGATTAAATTTTTGAGTTCATTTATTGAACTAAAGAAGACACAGGATACAAAGATGAAACAAAGATTGATTTCTGAGCACCTGTTTGACACCAGAAGTCTTAAATCTATTATGACTTTGGAGGTTGACTTTTTAATAGGCCGCTTACATGCTGTCTAAAAATGATTGTGATTTAGATCATAGGTACCAAAATGAACAACTGACTGACACAGTTCTTTTGGAAGATAGTCTAATGATGAGTGTCCCATCTCACAATGAAAATAATATGTGGGCATCTGGAGCCTGTTGACTCATTCTCAAAACTCTAATTCTTAAGCCTCCCAATATGTGGGTTATGAGTCAGACTCAGGCTAGTGTGGAAGAGAGGACCCTTTTTGGGCATTGGGCATGGAAGGCGCATTTTCCCTGACATTCCGTGTATGTTTCGTAAGAGATATTGATATGTATTTGATACATGGTTTGGTCTCCTAGGACAATGCTCTCAGCACAGTATCAGGGTCTCCTTGGGAGTGGAGTCTTGACTTTGACGTAGATTGCTAAAAATTCACCTTGATTATTGACTTGTCCTTTATTGAAGTGAAGACATTTTTCTTTCTATTATGGCGATATAGTTTTCTTTCTTTTTTTCAGCAGCAATCTGGAATAGACATGGGGTTTGCCCCACAAATACTTTTCTCCTTCTGAATTGATCAGTAAATGGAAATGGTTCGAGAAGCCTGGATGCAGAAGCAGGGTGGCCGGCCTAACAGAAGAAGAATCAGAATTTGCCACTATCTTTGATAAAGTGCCTCAATAATTTCAAATTTTAATACATTTTTCAAGTTGCTTCGGCACAGACCATTAGATGTGTATCAGAATCCCCTGAGAGGCTTCTAAAACACATATCCTTGTAAGCAGCTCTGGCCCAAGAAGGTCTGTGTTGGACTCAATATTTTGTATTTTTAAAAGTTCCCTAGGGGTTCTCCATGAGACCAAGTTTTAGGATCACTAGCTTTATACTGGCATGCCATTTTAGGGGTTTTAAATCAGACTGTTTTTAATCATAGTGTCAAATGAGCTGGCTCTAGGAATTGCTTCTCTTCATATGTGCCCTAAGGACTTCATGTGAATTGAATGAGTGGCCACCCTTGCTTTAGTACAAAGGCTTTCTGCGCTACAGTCTTTTACTCTCGCACTGTGCCCCACACTGGACTCACCTGCCAGATGATCAGTAACACAGGACTGGGCGAGTGCCTTACTGGCCAGCACCTCAGCTCCTATCAGATCTCTTTTCCCTCTATCATCTCCCAAATCCTTCTCCTATCTCGCCATCTCTCCTTCATGTCTTCAGCTGTTCATGAATGACCGAAGCTCCAACTCTCCTCTAGCAGAGAATGAAAGAAAGACAGCTAAATTCTTTCTTCCCTCCTCCATTACTTCTTCCAGCTCCTGCTCTGGAGGAAGACTAAACCTTTCATACAAAAGGTGTTCAATCAATTTATTATTCCAAAGGAAGAGTGATTTGCTCTGATATGAGCCAGGTTACTCTCTAATATGCAACCCAATGCAATGCATTCTTGTTTTAAATGTCAATTTCTTCTCCCTGCTCCAGTTGATGTTCATATTCTTGATATTGACTTTGGACTGCAAGCTCTTACAGCATGGATTCATAGAATTATTTTAACTCTCTGAGATTAAACATGATCCTTTCTAAGAAGTAAGAGAGCAAGCACTTAATTGCTTTTTTAAAATTAAGAAAATTTAAAATAGGTTGAAAAGAAAAGCTGATGGCCTTTGTGAAATAAAGCTTGAGTGAGTCTATTGAAGAGCCATGACCACATCTCCTACCTGAGTGGGAGAGTTTCCAGCTCTGTATGTTCCAGAATATCTTTAGCATGAAATGTGGTCAAGATTATCTCTGAGCAGGCTGGTTTCTCAAACACTTCACAAGAAGGAAAGAAATAAAGATATTAAGTGCAACAAGAACTACTCAGCAAATAGCCCACTTAAAAACTCCAAATATTTGGATGGAAATATTCAAATACTGGCAACGACCCATCAACTTGGATGCCAATTAACTAGTTATTTTCACAAGTCAATCACTGACTAAATTTTTGCCTGGCCATCTGGTTTGCTCTATGAGAGTGGGAAAATGTAGATTTGGGTATGAGGATAAAAAATTTTAGAAAAAATGGCTTCCCACAACTCAGCAAAGACAGTCAAACAGTGTCACTGAACACGTCATGATTAGAGTAATCTGAGAAGATTACCTTCCAAGAAAGATAAAGAAGCATACATAGTTCCTAGTTTTTCAGGAAAAAAACATGCAAATGCATAAGAAAAAATTTAAAAAGTAACAACTTCGATTCTAGCCCAGCCATGAGATAAAAGAGGAAGTAAATGCTATTATACTAATTTGAATAAAACGTTTAATTAATTGCTGCAAAAATTGTGAGTATATAAATATTGATGCAGGATAGAAATATAAGAAAAGAAAGTGCTACTTTATGTTCAGAATAAGGAGAAAGATTTTTTCCATCCATAGACTCTTAGACAATCTCTAAGCATAGACTTGGGAGAAGCTACAGTTGTGGAAGTTATATTTGGAAACTGGAAGGGAGGTTGGATTGTAGAAGATGACTCAGAATTAGGACATGGGGCCTGGGTTCTAGTGTAAGGCTCTGGCACCACCTCGTTTGCTATGTGACTAGGAATAACATGCTTTGCCTCTCTGGGCTTCAGTGTTCCCAAATGTGAAATAAATGAAAAAGCCTTCAAATTCTCTTGCAATTTCATATTAGGATATTGTGATTCTAAATGTGAAATTCACAAGACTAGCTTTGAAAATCTTGATCTCCTGTATTTCACTGTCTTCATTGCCAAGCCCTTTCTGGGTCTGTTTGTTATTTCACTAAACCAAAGTTCTGTGACTTGGTGAGCATCAGAAGCCCTGGAGGGCTTTAAAAATACAGGCTGCTGGGCTCTACTCCCAACAGTTTCCCATTCGGTAGTTCTGGTGTGGAGCCCATGAATCTGCATTTCTAGTAAGCTGTCAGGTGACACTGATGCTGCTGGTCCCAGGGACACTCTTTGAGAGCCATTACACTAAACTGTAAGAGTTCAGCCTCTACTTGCCTAGAACCCAGAAAAGTTCAAAGATCCCTGGTCAGCCAACTGCTCAATGCTTGGGGATGTAGGCCCAGGCTTAATTCTCTAACCCCTTATTTCCTGTGTGGATTTTCATGAAAAATTAAGGCAGGGAAGTCAGGGAGATAAAGTCAAAGCCCTTTCTACCCTGGCTTCCCAGCACCTTGGCTGTGTCCAAGTGGGCAGAGAGCAAAGCGAGCTGAGTGAGCTGAGTGAAACAGGCTGCCGAAGGGGAATTGGGCAAATTGCTTACCTTCTCTAAGCCTCAGCTTCCTAATCCATACACGTGCTCTAATGTTATCTACAACAGAAGACTGCTGACAAGCTTACATTAGGAGATGCCCCTAAAATGCTTAGAATCATGACAGGTACACAGTGAAGTGGTTAATGAGGGCAGATATTATTATTATTAATTTATGGAGCACTTTCAAAAAAATCACCCTTGTAAAAAGACAGGGGCACTGTGTGTCCAGGACAATGTGTCCCAGACAAGGCCTGAAAGCTGATGCCATTAGGTATACTGGGCAAGTCCTGACTTCAGTGAAAACTGACCTCCACACTAATAGCACAGGACGCCCACACACACGACCTCAAACAGCAAATTCTTCCAGATACAGTTCACCAGACTCAGTTTTGGTAGCCTATGTTCTCCAATTTTGTTCAGATAGAGTCTAAATATGTTCATCCACCCTGGACTCTAATTCCCAAGTGGAGCTCAGAAAATAAAGAAATACTGTCTCTTTGATTGTGGATTTAAGATAAGTTGTCCCCTTTTATGGCTGGGTTTCCATCTGAGAACAGGCAGTGGTTAGGGAACAATTTGGCCCTCTTATGTTTCAGCGTGTTCATGTCACTTATGTTACATCACAACTAAGCCCTCTTTATAGATAATCAAAAAATTCCAGTCTTCTTTGTGTGTACAGGTCCCACACAGTGAAGTTCAGAGCAATGATTAATAATGTTCGTTAGGAGCTCCCTGTGTATCTATCCCTGAGATAGAAGATTTGGGCAGCAGATAAGGAGATAGATTCTGTCCTCTGTCCTAAGACCTGACATGATCTTTTTTGGGAAGTTAAGGTGAACATGTGAATTAATTATCAAAGCATTGAATCATTAAACTGCATTTTTAAAACCTCAGCCTAGAATGCTCTTTTTGCTCCTTGAAATCATCCAAGCCCTATATGTATTTTAAATCCCACCTTATAAAAAGCCTTTTCCAAGATAGCTCTGGAGTTGGAGGGAGGAGACCTAAGAACTAGTCCCAAAGGATACACTCTAAGGGTCCCCTTATTGTCCCTCATCTGATGTGGGCAAACTTACTTGGGGATCTTGGATAACCTCCTCGGTTCAGTGGTCCAGGCCATTCTCATCACTTATTGATTTGTGAATTTAAGCATGAAGCAAACAGGCAAATGCTAAGTCTCCAGGGTGGAAAGTGCAGATCACTGGAGGATTAACATGCCACAGCTCAAGTCTAGCATGAGCTGCAGATTGCAGACTCCAGGGATCACTCTTCTGGGGGAGGCAGGAGCAGAGTCAGCTGGGAGCTGAACTTCCCAAGCTGCTTCTCTCTCCATCGGTGTGGTGAGGCAGCCCACAAAAGGCAGGTGCCTTGGTTTTCAAACGATTTGAAACACATAACTTTTATCTTCAATGAGAGGATCACAGACACTTGAGTAATAAAACTGTAAGCACGGATATAAAAACACATGTGTGTTTATATGCATATGTTAGACAAATAGGTAATCCAGGAAAACTCTTGCCTTTGGGAATATCTTTCTGTGTGATTAGAAGGTGCTCAATCGTAATACGTAAAAGGGTTCTTATTAATGTTTGAGACTAAAGTCGTGAAGGCTCAAATAAAACAATTCTTTCCTATTTGTGATGCTCCTTATCTGGGTCATAATAAAATAAATTTAATAAACATTTTCACCAACAGCTTTTCTCTTAAATATATAATATTATATAAAATAAATAAGAACAGTGCAGAGAAATTGGAACATAAAGTCTCAGGGAAATTTATAAACCTGCTTACAGCCTAATGTGTGCAAATTGGTGATATTGGAGAGCCTGCCGACATCTCCACAATATGCTTCAGGGTCCTATGTGGAGGCTGTCCAATTGCACACTCCAGAGGGTGGTCTTTGATTACCAGGAAAAAGGGTTCTGAGTCAAGTAACAGTTACTGAACGTCTGTGGTGTGTCTGGACTGTGCTAGGTGCTTTCATCTATAATCTTGCCTTTGGTTACCAAGGCAGCCCTGTAAAGTAATATTTCCATTTTACAGATGAGGAAACTGAGGCTCAAAAAGGCAACAGCTATAGCAACAACTAGCAACACGCAGAGACAAAATTCTATTTGCCGTGAAAGTTTTCTGACGCTCCCTGAATATCAGGGCTGGAGGTAAACATACAAGGAGTTCCTCCCTTTTGATGAAGACACAAGGGAAGTCCCAGGACACTCTGAACTTTGGCCACAGCCCAAACATTCAGAAGAGTTGAAGCTATAGACATCCATCAGTGGAAAAGGCCAATAAGAAAATGAATTTCTGGCTCAGGAGGAGGATCCTACGCTCTTGGGTAAAATACTCAGCATCACACCTGGCAAGCGGTGACCTGAAGGCGACCCATCACTTGTGCCAGAAAAGGGGGAATGCTGCACATGGGCCCCGAGGGCCTCTGCTGGCAGAGCCCAGTGGGCTGCTCAACATCCAAGTGGTTGTGGTGGGATACTGTAGGGTTTTCAGCTGCAGAATCTCTACTGATAAAGTAGATGTTTTCCTGTGACACATTTGTGGTTGAAATTTCACCCCTAGGAGTGGAAATGGAGTAGAAGGCAGAGGGATGCCTCCCGAGACACACCAGGGAGGGAGATCAGGGTGGTTGATGTCTATCCAAAGGAGGCAATGACCCAGGTTTCCTGGGAGGTGTGGGTGGGTCAAGCTGAAAGGGATGTGACAGGACAAAGGTCACCAGGGCCAGATCTTTGCCAGGTAGGTATCTGACACATGATGGAGAATGGGCCTGGCAGGGCACTCCCTTGAGTCTCTTTCTCCACCCAGGTCCTCTCACTGTCCTGGCTGCAGGGTACACCAAGGCCAAGGCAAGAATCAGAACCCTCTCCCTTTGTCCATGGAGCCAGAGGCCCCAGCGTTCCAGGGAAGCAGGGGTTTGCAGCTTCTGGGTTCAAGATGTGGTCTAGTGCACATTTCCCTAACCCTCCTTTCTGCCTCCTATCCCCAGGCCTCTGGATACAACAAAGGCTCCCTCCCATGCACGGCCTTCCAGGGAACCGGATGTGAAATCTATTTTATAAAGCTGAATTCTTGCCCCATGAGGTAATGGAATTCATCATGCAGAGTTGGTGACGGCCATGGCTGGGAGAAAAATAGCACTGGGGGTGTCACAGCCACATCACAGATGCCACATATTTTACCAACCAGGCTCTAACTGTAGCGCTAGCCACCACCACACGTTCCCTTCCATGGATGAATGGGAGAGATTTTGAAGAGGAAAAAGAGTCACTGCAAGTAGTGAATTTTTTAATATTTGGCTTTTTCCACATGAAAAGAAAATGGATTTTTAGAATATAGAAGAGCTGGTTGTCTACAGTGTAGGGGGTGGTGACTAACTACAAAAATAATAAAGATCCCTTGTTTCATAGTATGTAAAACACCTCAATGAGTGACTTCGGATGTTAATAGCTGCTACATAAAGTAAGTTCTGTAGTCAAACCTCTGACTTTTGGGTCAAAGCAGTCACATTCAGTGTTATAATGTGAAAGCATGAAGGGGAAGAAAATCTTATCCTGAATTCTCCTAGTGAATTAATTTATTTCCTGCTAGAACTGGGTTGACTTGAGACTTGAAATGGTATGTTGGGCTGGTGATTCCAGAATGTTCTCGACCTGGTAGGATTGCCCAAGAGGGAGCACTAAGTGTGAGCACACGGCTTCTGGCTCTGAGCACTCAAGTGGCTGCATGAAGGCTGTGCGAGGGCTGCACCCTGTAGAAGGTGGGGTCTTCAGACCCAGGTTAGTGTGTCTTGTATATCCTCAGGACCATGTGGCAGCAATGTCCAAGAGAAATTGAAGACACTTGTTAGAAATGGCAAAAAAGATGTTTTTCAAGACTATTGCAATAGGGGAGAGATTGAACTTAACCCCAAATACAACAAGAACAAGTAGGGATTTATAGCCAAACAGGACATGTGGATGGAAAATAAGAGGGACTTGGTTTGGTGTTAAGGATGGAGAAGAAGAGGAACTTGATTGGACATCAAGGGTAGAGGAAGAAGGGCTTGATTGGATATCCAGGATGGGAAGATTCTCTGTAAACTGGCCCAGCAGGATTCTCTGTTAAAACTGGGCTTAGCAGGCCAAGAAAGAGGCCTTCTTGGGGAGCTCAGATGAGCTGGAGTAAAGTGGGGTTCAAGGAGGGAGTCCTTGTCAGTGGTTGATCTGCATATGTGGGTGAATGAGGAAACATACTTCAGAGGAGCCCAGCATTAGGAAGGAAGTGCTGTGAAGACACACCCTGAACTGCTCCTCTCAAGACCTATCTTCATCCTGTTCTGATTTGTAGAATTTAAAAGCCAAACACATGCAAATAAACATGTATTTCTAATTTCAACTAGCATCAAGCCAGGAAGGCTTGATAGTCAAGCTCTGAAAGGGATAGTCAAGCTCTGAAAGGGAAGGAGAGGGTGAGAGCCATCCTATTTTACTCCCAGCCAGCCTTCTGAGATGCCTTTAATAAGTATAATTACGCCCACATACCTATTATTTACTCCCCTTATGTAGCCCAGGGCCTGACACATACTAGCTAGGTTAAAAGACATTTGTTGGTTGAGTGAATAAGTGAAATATTTGTGAGCCTATTCAAGTGGACTCCATGCTGGATTCTGGAAACACCACAAAGAACAGTCTAAGCCCTTCCTTTCAGGAACTCACAAATGAGTAAGGGATACAGACCCAAGATACCTGCAGTGCTGCCCAAGTGAGTAAGTTTGTGGTGGAGACAGGTGCAAGAGCGCCACCCTAATGCAAGTAACATTTCTCTACATTTTACAGTGTGCCCTTCCATCTTCCTTGTGAAATTCTCAATTTTAGCCATTTGCTTTGGCAGACATATTAGCAGATCAAAACTTTGCTTTCACTCAAAATTGAGAATGTTTTTTGAAGGGGACCTTAGCTTGACCATTTCTTTGGGAAAATCTATACTTAATATTTATTTGAACACTTATTATGAACCAGGTTCTGTTCTAAGATTAGTTTATTTAATCTTCAAAACAAATCTGTAAAGGAGGCACTATTACCGAATACATTTACAGGTGAAGAAACTTGGGCAATAAGAGTGTGAATAAGTTATTTGCCTAAGGCCATACAACCAGGAAGTGGTGGATCAGAGCTCTCAAGCCCACGGGCAGCTTTAGTCCATCCTTTTCAGCCCCTCTGTGGGATGCATCTCTAAGGCACTCTCCTCACTCTTTTTTTTTTTTAAATTGAAGTATAGTTGACTTACAATATGGTATTAGCTTTAAGTGTGCAACAGGGTGATTTGACATTTTTATAGATTACACACCATACAAAGTTATTACAAAATATTGACTATATTCCCTGTGCTGCATGTTACATCCCTGAGACATTTATTTGTACCTCTAAACCCATGTAGCCTACCCCCTCCCCTCTGGTAACCACCTATTTGTTCTCTTTATCTGTGAGTCTGTTTCTGTTTTGTTATATTTGTTCCTTTGTTTTGTTTTTCAGATTCCACATATAAGTGAAAACACAGTATTTGTCTTTCTCTCTCTGACTTATTTCACTTAGCATAATAAGTGAAATAAGGTCCATCAATGTTGTCACAAATGGCAAGATTTCATTCTTTTTATGGCTTGACTAATATTCCATAGTATGTATATACCACATCTTCTTTATCCATTCATCTGTTCATGGGCGCTTAGGTTGCTTCCATATCTTGGCTACTGTGAATAATGCTGCAGTGAACATTGGGGTGTGTGTATCTTTTCAATTTAGGGTTTTCATTTTCTTTGGATAAATACTCAGGAGTGAAACTGTTGGATCATATGGTAATTCTATTTTTAATTTTTTGAGGACCCTCCATATTGTTTCCCATAGTGGCTGTACCAATTAACTTTCCCACCAACAGTGCACTAAGGTTCTCTTTTCTCCACATCCTCACCAACACTTATTTCTTGTTATTTTGATGACAGCCTTTCTGACAGGTGTGAGGGGATATCTCATTGTGGTTTTGATGTTCATTTCTCTGATGATTAGTGATATTGAGTATCTTTTCATGTGCTTATTGGCCATCTGTATGTCTTCTTTGGAAAATTGCCTATTCATGTCCTCTGCCCATTTTTAATTGGATTGGCTTTTTTTTTTTTTTTTTTTTGATATTGAGTTGTATGAGTTCTTTATGTATTTTGGATATTAACTTCTTATTAAACATACTGTTTCTGCCTCCTGGGAAAGAGTTGATCACTCACTCAGGTCAACATGTGGATAAACTTTGCTCTTTTCACAAACAGGCTCAAAAGAATGAGTGGAATTTCTGGCACCTGGACATTGAGACGGTCATTCCTGAAAATATTTACTGAGGGTCTGCTGTGTTCCAGGCACTATGCTGGGCTATAGGAATTCAAAGGTGGGGAAGACAGACAGGTTCCCTCTCCTCCTGGAGCCATCAGAGAGGGGGTTGGGGGAGAACTTGACTACCACCTTCTTAGGGAGATAGGAAGGGCCTATCTACATTCTTTGGAATGTGCTCAATTATTCATAGACACATATAATTATTTTTCTCAAAGCAATTTTGAAAACCAAAAGAAAGTAAAAAAATTTTCCCATCTGGTTTCTTTCTTTCAAATAGGCAATCAATCACATGAAGAGTTATAATCAGGGGAAGAGCCATGTGGACTTGGGGATGCTGTGCTGTAGTGCTCTCTTGACACCAGACCCTATATGACCCACTCTATAAAATACAGCCAAAAATTTTTTTTTTCCTGAAATAAATTTCTCCTGAATGACAACACAGTGTTCTTATGTTCTAAATAAGAATGTAGATGGTAGAATACTGGGAAAGTTATCAGAGACATGAAAGGAGAGGGGAGGGCAGAAGGTTAATTGTGGACCAAGTATGGCTTTGGAGTGAGATGGAAACACTGGAGAGTCTTGTCTCTGTTGCCTATTAGCTGGGGGGTCTTTGGCAAGCTAATTAACTTTTGGAGTATCATTGTCTTGTCATTAAATGATGCAACAATCTGCACGTTGCAAAATTTTTGTGGGTATTGGAGATCATTTTTATAATGGTGCCAGAATGTGACAGGTATTTAATACATGTCCAAATGGGGTCTTTCGGGCTTTGATTTGACCCCATTTCTTCCTCTTCATACCTCCGCTTTGGATGCAGAGAGCAATGCTTCAATCCTCTTCCATAAGAAGCCTGGAATTAATGATCACCCCCCTGGTGTTAACTATTCTGAATAAATCCTTCAGTACTAGAAGTTCTCCCCCAATTAGGGTTGCCAGGTAAAATAAAGGACACCCAGTTATGCATAATGGAACCTATTTACACCAAAAAATTATCTCTTGTGTATCTGACACTCAAATTTAACCAAACATCCTATATTTTTACTTGATAAGTTGTGCAATACTATCCACTTAGGGATGCTTAGTTGTCTAGCTCCCCACTTTAAAAGAGTTCATGGCTCATGGCTTCTCCTTTTGGGGACTTCTAATACCAATGCAGCACTCCCTGAATTCCTACATATTTCCAGATTTCCTTTCAGACATCTTTGTGGTGGATCAAAGGATTTCTGTTGGCTTTGTAGATTCCTTTCTTTCTCCACAATCCATTTTCTATCCCTTTGATCTTTTAAGAGCTCTCAGATTTATCTCACGTATTCATTGAAGACATATGATGGGATTTGGCTCTTTCAAAGGAGGGTAAATCCTTAGTCTGGAGACCTTGATTTTGGAGTGGTTTGTTTGGGGGCACGGGAAGGAGCAGACAGTGCTTACTTGATAGCCTCCTTGTTGCTCAAATGTACCCATGCTTTCTCAGGCTTACAATTGTTCCATCAATTCCATCCTTGGTCAGTTAAGTTCAGCATTATTGAGTATAATTATAGGGAGGTGCCATGGAAACAGAAAACCTATGGAGACAAAGATGAGTAAGATGCTGTCCTGCTCTCTAGGATCTCACTGATGGGTGGAGGAGACAGACAGGCAAACAAAGGGTGCCAAAGCTGTGTGATGCAGGCTATGGCTGAGGAAGGCCACAGATGCTGCAGGAGCACAGAGAAGGGCTCCTGGCCCAAAAGGGAGGGTCTGGAGGAACAGACTCTATGTTGATCAGTTGATGAGCTACCAGGTAAAGAAAGGTGTTAAAGGCATTCCGGACAGATAAAACTGCATGAACAAAGACTTGGCTGCATGAACTGCCGTTTGTGAGCCAGGGGATCTTTGTTTTTCACCTACTGAGATTCATGATTAGCTGCTGTTGAGTCAGAGTTCCACAGGTCTCCTTCCTGTTATTCCTATTATTTTTTACTTTTATTTCTAGCTTTAGAAAGAGAGACAGAAAGAAGGAAAGGAAAACTACTTGAAATCATACATTCCCGTATCCTTTATGTCTAGCACAGTAGTTATCTTATACCATAATTAGAAGATCAAAAGCTAAGAATGTGTACTCAGGGCTCAGGGAAAGCCCCACTATGGGGAACTGCCGGTAGCATCATGATAGATGCCAGCTTTCAAGGCTGTGATAGATGAGTCACAACCTTGCCATGTCGTGTTGTCAAATCACTTTGACATCAGCATCCCAATGACCAGCCTCGGCCCTCATCACTTTCTGGAACTCTGACCTCTTGGGAGATGGTGGCGTTGGACTGTTATTCAATATCTATCATACTTATATCCGCCCCAGGCTGGTGCCTCTTTCTCAAACGTTTGAAAGAGGTGAAATTTCCTCCGATCAACACTTAGTTAATCCCCTCATATCCAGCATGGAGCAACACAGAGGTATATACAGCATCATTTATTCTTAAACCACATTGGAAGGCTGACGATATTCAGGCCACTATGATAGGATGGGGCTACAACGACAAGTGTGACACCCAAGTTTCCTGCCCCCACAGAGTCTGCTTCTCAGGGAAAGAATAAATGAAGATACAGAAAAGAGGGTGACAGTTTAGGAATGATCCAGGCCCATTAGTAGATGACTCACTGCCCCCTGAACATAGCACTGCTGGAATAAGCCCAGCTTGCCTTGGAAGAGCAGAGTGGTGAGGGGAGGGAGCATGGGATTGGCCAACTCGACTTTCTGAGCCTCGACTTCCTCCGCTGTGCAATGGCAATTTTAGTGCTTATTTCTGAAGAGGTATTGTGAGAATTAAGAGAGGCAATAATGTATGTCCAATGCTTAGCAAAGTGCTTGACACAGAGTTAGAATTTAATGCATGTTAGAGTCTTTATTTTTAGGCTGGTCTGAGGTCGCATATTCTTCTGCTAGTAGAAATACCAAATTCCATAGCCCCCCTGAACGGCCCAGTTACCTCTAAAACCAGCAATCCCTAGCTTTATCCAAGACACATGGGCCCTCAATCTGAGGCTGCATTCTGCACACCTTCAAAGTCCCAACTCCCCTGGTCAGAGTAATCTTCTCTAGAGTCTCAGATTATTTGCTTTGACACTTCAGTGTTCAGGAATGGAAGACTGTCTCACACAATATGTCTTTGTGGAGTATTATCTGGGAGGTTATTAAACTGGTGGATTTCAGACCCTGTTATACATTTTATGTGTGTCATGCCCAGAATACAGAGTTGAAATACATTTGTACAAATTAATTGCACTAATTGTTACAAATGTGAGGTTAGGGCCACTTGAATGTATTATTCGAATTTATGCAAAGTAGATGGAAATAGCGTAATCACCATACTCTTAAATACAATTATCATACTGGCTTTCACCCAAGAAATGTGTTTTGAAGGCTGAATTAGAATCCTCTGAAAGCTTGGCTTTTATCAACAGAGACACAGCCTAAACCTTTTAAATTATTTGTTCAGTTGATTCCTATTGTAGTTTTAAGTATCTGAAATGGCAGTGGTCTCAAATGTCTTTCTAGTAACCCTACTGATCAAAGATGGAGCCACAGATATCTAACACAGCTTGAGGAAGAGACAAGTCATTAAGGTAAAGATTTAAAAGTTAATGTGCTTTACTATCTGGTTATAATATACAAATAACTGGTAAAATCTACAAAGAGGTCATGCGTTAAGCAAACATGACAAATAATAAGTTCAGTCTTATAAAACAGACAGATTAGGGGATGAATGATGATATTGAAGATGAATGCTTCACTTTACAAAATAATTCATCTTAGGGTACATTAAATACCACCTCTCTTGGTATATTTTAAATGCGAATACCATTTGGAAACTAAATAATTTATACACAGACTTCTCAAGACACTACCTAAAATCATCTAACATGAGGGTGACCCATACAAGATATTTTATTTATGATTCAGTTGGAATTATGGATCAAGGATGGCTCTGAAATAAAATGTCAGGGAAAGTGCAAACTTGCCATTGCCCAGATTACAAAAATAAGAAGATGGTAATGTTATTTTTATCTCTAAAACCCATGTGCAACAAACACCACTTAAGAATAGAACAAGCTGAATATTTGAGAACATTTGAGAGAAGGTGTTAGGATATAGTTTGCAGAAGAAAAGATGAAGGAAAATCTGGGTGAGACCTGAGGCAGTGAGGGCTGGATGCAGAGGAATGGTACCAGCTGGGTCCGCTGCTGCAAGGCTGGCAAGCATGATGACATGTATTAAGAATTCCCTGTTCTAGGAACTGTGATGGGTATTTTAAGTGGACGATCCCTCTCAGTTCTTATCCTTGAGTTGTTGTCATGTTATTACCCTTTTTTTTATAGCTGAGGCTGCTGAGGCTTAGGGAAGTTGTCCAAAAACTGACTTATGGCTAGAGTTTGAGATATATAGATTTGTTTGACTCTAAAGCTCATGGATTTCAACAATTACACAGAGTTAAAAAATTTTATTTCTCAAGGAAGACTCTTCCTTTAGTGAGAGCTTAAAAATTCTAATACACTCCTGAAATATTCAAGGTAATATTTGTTTCAGGGAAAGCATATTTAAAAAGGGATTGGCTCTTATTTGCCTTGGGTGATCCAGATGAGGATCAGACTAAACATGGGAGGAGGTTGCAGCTTTCACATTTGGTGAATCAAATGATGTGGTGGCTGCCTTTCTATAGGAATATTGAAAGTGACCCAGGATTTAAGTTTTCAGATGTGCCATTGGTACTGTTTACTATAATTAAAAAAAAAACATATTTTCTGAAATAAAATACAGATTCTATGTCATCCAAAATTTTATTTATTTAATTTTTTCTGATTGTGAATTTTTTTAAACAAAAAGTCTCACCAGCTATAAAAATGAAATCATGTTTAGTTACATGTTTTAGGAATCTCAGACACCCAGGCTATTTGGGAAATTCTGCCATGTGCATAAATGCTGGAGCACCTTGCACCCTGGTAAGTGAGCTTCCTCCTCTGAAGTCTTCTCTAGCCAGAGCTGCCAGGCAGCATCTCTCATTTCAGATCTCATTGAACTGTCTTTTGACCATCTGCCTCATTGCCCTGCCTCTCCGTCCTTATTATCAGCCTCATGATTGAGTGGTTTAATTTAGTTATCAGGAAATGTCTTTCCATTACACCAGTGGTTTTTGGTAATTTGTATCTCATACTGTCATCTATTCTGAAAATTTTAATTTGGTAAAACCTTCTCTAATGCAGTGCACATGAAATAAACTCTAGAAAAGAAAATTGTACTGTATTGATTTCTCTGGATCTAATTGTTCTCTTGCGTTATGATGAATTTGACTGTATCTGTTTTTCTTATATATACTCGTAAAAATCCATAGAGTTGTTAATAACATTTTATATCTACACAATGTCAGGTTGTTTTTGTTTTGCTTTTAAGTCTGACTGAAGACAGCAATAGCTTGAAATGTTAATTCTGTTGTCACAGCTACTCAGTAGCTGGAATGGGAAAATACTTTTGGTCTAAAAGCACTTTTTAGTTTCTCAAAGATAGGAGGTTAGGAGGAAACAGGTCAAGCTTATTTTATCCACTACAAGAGCATTTTTTGTTTATATTAAGATTATATAAAAATTTCTGGTTACAGACTTACAGTCATAGAAAACAAACTTATGGTTACCAAAGGGGAAAGGGCGGGGGATAAATTAGGAGTATGGGATTAACAGATACACACTACTGTCTATATAATAGGAAACAAGGATTTACTGTATAACACAGGGAACAATATTTGATACCTTGTAATAACTTATAATAGAAAATAATCTGAAAAAATATATACATATATAACTGAACCACTTTGCTCTATACCTGAAACTAACACAATATTGCAAATCAACTATACTTTAATTAAAATAATGTGGTAAAAGTAGTCAATTCATTAAAAAAAATAGTATAGTCTGTGCTAACATAAACTCAAATAATTGATTCAGTTAGTTTAGGGGAAATTTAATAATCCTCAGCCTTGGAATCTTATTTGTGGGTGGCCTGCTCTGGGGAAGGGAAGGAGTATTGTTTTTTCATGGATAGTACATTTTATTTTTCATTGTGAAGTTACTTATTGTGTCACCATTGATGCTTTATGTCTTAAAGACAATAGTCCCTCACTTTCTTTATGTTACAGTAATCCTAAAATATCTTTTTCCATCTTTTAATTTCAAATTTTGTTTCACATTTTTGGTGGTTCTTTTGTAAATAACATGTAGCTGAGTTGATTATATTTTTTATACAATCTAACAGTATTTCCTTGAGAATTTAGACCCTTTACAATTAATGTGAGTACTGGTGTATATGGCTTTATATGTACCATTTTACTAAGTGCTTTGTATTTCTATTTTATTATGTGCTTACTTTTTCTATCCGCAACCTTCAGCCTTCTTCCTTGCCTTTCTTTAGAGCAACTGAAATTTGTCTTTAGAACAATTTGAATCTTTTTTCATTCTGTTTTTCTTCTTTAATAGTTTTGAAGCTACGTAATCTATATTTGTTCTTTTAATGGTTACTCTTGCTCTTTTATTATGAATGCTTAAAAAAATCAAACTAAATAGCTATACTTTTCTCAGGATAAATAAGGTATTTTCACAGCAATCACTTCCTATCTATATGCTTGCTTTTGTAGCTCAGTATTTTAGTCCTACCCCTATTTTGTTAACCCTTCAAATAGACACTATTATTTTATTTTAAAAATGGATGCTTATTTATACTTATCACTTATTTATCAGAATTTTTTCTTACTGTTTCTTCTCGCATCATATTTCCATCTAGTTTTCATCCATCTGAAATACAGTTGACCCTCGAACAATGTAGGGGTTAGAGGCACTGACTATGCACAGTCAAAACGCTGCATATAACTTTACAGTCAGCCCTCTGAATCCGTAGTTCTGTGTCCTCAAATTCAATCAACTTCGAGTCATATAGTACTGCAGTATGTATTTAGTGGCAAAAAGCTACCCATGCAGTTAAAATGCATGGTTTTTTTTCTTTTAACATCTTTATTGGAGTATAATTGCTTTACAATGGTGTGTTAGTTCTGCTTTATAACAAAGTGAATCAGCTATACGTATACATATATCCCCATATCTCTTGCCATTTGCATCTCCCTCTCACCCTCTCTATCCCATCCCTCTAGGTGGTCACAAAGCACCAAGCTGATCTCCCTGTGCTATGCGGCTGCTTCAAACTAGCTATCTATTTTACATTTGGTAGTGTATATATGTCCATGCCACTTTCTCACTTTGTCCCAGCTTACCCTTCCCCCTCCCCGTGTCCTCAAGTCCATTCTCTACATCTGTGTCCTTATTCCTGTCCTGCCCCTAGGTTCTTCAGAAACATTCCTTTTTTTTCTTCTTCTTCTTTTTAGATTCTATATATATGTATTAGCATACGGTATTTGTTTTTCTCTTTCTGACTTACTTCACTCTGTATGACAGACTCTAGGTACATCCACCTCACTACAAATAACTCAATTTCGTTTCATTTTATGGCTAATATTCCATTGTGTATATCTGTCACCTCACCTTTATCCATTTATCTGTTGATAGACACTTAGGTTGCTTCCATGTCCTGGCTATTGTAAATAGAGCTGCAATGAATTGTGGTATATGACTCTTTTTGAATTATGGTTTTCTCAGGGTATATGCCCAGTAGCGGGATTGCTGGGTTGTATGGTAGTTCTATTTTTAGTTTTTTAAGGAACCTCCATAATGTTCTCCATAGTGGCTGTATCAATTTATATTCCCACCAAAAGTGCAAGAGGGTTCCCTTTTCTCCACACCCTCTCCAGCATTTATTGTTTGTAGAATTGTTGATGGTGGCCATTCTGACTGGTGTGAGGTGATACCTCATCGTAGTTTTGACTTGCATTTCTCTAATGATTAGTGATGTTGCACATTCTTTCATCTGTTTGCTGGTAATCTGTATATCTTCTTTGGAGAAATGTCTATTTAGGTCTTCTTCCCATTTTTGGATAGGGTTTTTTGTTGTTTTGATATTGAGCTCCAAGAGCTGTTGTATATTTTGGAGATTAATCTTTGTCAGTTGCTTTGTTTTCAAATATTTTCTCCCATTCTGAGGGCTGTCTTTTGGTCTTGTTTATGGTTTCCTTTGCTGTGCAAAACGTTTTAAGTTTCATTAGGTCTCATTTGTTTATTTTTGTTTTTATTTCCATTTCTCTAGGAGGTGGGTCAAAAAGGATCTTGTCGTGATTTATGTTATAGAGTGGTCTGCCTATGTTTTCCTCTAAGAGTTTTATAGTGTCTGACCTTACGTTTAGGTCTTTAATCCATTTTGAGTTTATTTTTGTTTATGGTGTTAGGGAGTGTTCTAATTTCATTCTTTTACATGTAGCTGTCCAGTTTTCCCAGCACCACTTATTGAAGAGGCTGTCTTTTCTCTACTGTATATTCTTGCCTCCTTTATCAAAGATAAGGTGACCATATGTGTGTGGGTTTATCTCTGGGCTTTCTATCTGGTTCCATTGGTCTATATTTCTGTTTGTGTGCCAGTACCATACTGTCTTGATTACTGTAGCTTTGTAGTATAGTCTGAATTCAGGGAGCCTAATTCTTCCAGCTCCGTTTTTCTTTCTCAAGATTGCTTTGGCTATTCAGGGTCTTTTGTGTTTCCATACAAATTGTGAAATTTTTTGTTCTAGTTCTGTGAAAAATGCCATTGGTAGGTTTGATAGTGATTGCTAAAATGCATGTTGTTCAAGGGTCAACTGTACACCCTTTAGCATTTATTTTAGCAATGGTCTATTGATTAGAAATTCTCTGAGTTTTTCTCAGAGATTTAAAATTTAAAAATATTATTCTTGTCATCCAAGAACATGGTGTATCTTTCTATTTGTTTGTGTCATCTTTGATTTCTTTTATCAATGTCTTAAAATATTTTAGTACAGGTCTTTTACCTCGATTAGATTTATTCCAGATATTTTATTGTTTTTGATGCAATTGTAAATGACATTGCTTTCTTCATTTCTCTTTCTGATAATTTGCTATTAGTATATAGAAATGAAACATATTTTTGTACATTAATTTTGTATCCTGTGTCTTTACAGAATTAATTTATTAGTTCTAATAATTTTTTGGTGGCATCTATAGGATTTTTTAAAAATATACTGTCATGTCATCTGCAAATAGTGAGTTTTATTTCTACCTTTCCAATTTGAAGTCCTTTTTTTTTTTTTTCTTATGTGACTGCTGTGCCTAGGACTTCCAATACTATGTTGAATAAAAATGGTGAGTGTGGGCATCTTTGTGTTGTTCCTGATCTTCAAGAAAATGCTTTCATCTTTCTGCTGTTGTGTATAACGTTAGCTGTGGGCTTGTCATATACAGCCTTTATTATGTTGAGGTATGTTCCCTCTAAACCCACTTTAAGAGATTTTATCATAATCGGATGTTGAATTTTGTCAATAGCTTTTTCTGCATCTATTGAGATGATCATAGGATTTTTTGTTTGTTTGTTTGTTTTGCGGTACTCGGGCCTCTTACTGCTGTGGCCTCTCCCGTTGCGGAGCACAGGCTCCAGACCCGCAGGCTCAGTGGCCACGGCTCACAGGCCCAGCCACTCTGCGGCATGTGGGATCCTTCTGGACCGGGGCACAAGCCCATGTCCCCTGCATCAGCAGGCGGACTCTCAACCACTGTGCCACCAGGGAAGCCCGATCATAGTATTTTTTTTTTTTTTTTTTTTGCGGTACGCAGGCCTCTCACTGCTGTGACCTCTCCCGCCGCGGAGCACAGGCTCCGGACGCGCAGGCTCAGCGGCCATGGCTCACGGGCCCAGCCACTCCGTGGCATGTGGGATCCTCCCGGACCGGGGCACGAACCCGCATCCCCTGCATTGGCAGGTGGACTCCCAACCACTGTGCCACCAGGGAATCCCGATCATAGTATTTTTATTCTTCAGTTTGTTAAAATGGTGTATCACATTGATTGATTTGCAGATATTGAGCCATCCTTGTACCCCTGGGATAAATTCCACTTGTTCAAGTTTTATGGTCTTTTAATGTATTTTTGCTGATATCAGTTTGCTGATATTTTGTTGAGGATTTTTGCATCTATGTTTATCAGTTATATTGGCCTGTAACTTTCTTTTTTGTGGTCTTTAATTTTCAAAGCAAGGTGATGCTGGCTTCACAGAATACACTCAGAAGCATTCCTTCCTCTGCAATTTTTTGGAATAGTTTGAGAAGAATAGGTGTTAACTCCTATTTAAATGTTTGATAAAATTCATTTTTGAAGCTGTCTGGTTCTGGACTTTTTTTCTGTTGGGAGTTTTTTGATTATTGATTCAATTTCATCACTGGTTCATATTTTCTGTTTCTTCCTGATTAAGTCTTTGGAGATTGTACGTTTTTAGGCATTCATCCATTTCTTCTAGGGTGTCCATTTTATTGTTGTATTATTAATGGTAGTCATCTCTTATGATCCTTTGTATTTCTGTGGTGTCATTTGTAACTTCTTTTTCATTTCTGATTTTATTTATTTGGGCCCTCTCTCTTTATTTCTTAATGAGTCTGGCTAAAAATTTATAAATTTCATTTATCTTTTCAAATTAACATCACTAGTTTCATTGATCTTTTCTATTGTCTATTTTAGTGCCCATTTCATTTATTTCTGCTCTGATCTTTATGATTTCTTTCATTCTACTAACTTTGGATTTGTTTGTTCTTCTTTCTCTAGTCACTTTAGGTATAAGTTTAGGTTGTTTATTTTTCTTGTTTCCTGACATAGGCTTGTATCGCTATAACTTTCCCCTTAGAACTACTTTGCTGCATCCCATATTTAGATTGTTGTGTTTCCATTTTCATTTGTCTCTAGGTATTTTTTGATTTCCTCTTTGATTTCTTCAGTGACTCTTTGGTTGTTTAGTAGCATACTGTTTAGTCTCCATGTGTTTGTGTTTTTTGCAGTTTTTTCTTACAGTTGATTTCTAGTTTCATATCATTGTGGTCAGAAAAGATGCTTTATATGATTTCAGTCCTTTAAAATTTACTGAAACTTGTTTTGTTGCTTAGCATGTGAGATATATCTGGACAATGCTCCATGTGCACTTGAAAAAACTTGCATTCTGCTGTTTTTAGAAGAAATGTTCTATGCATATTTATTAAATCCATCTAATGTGTCATTTAAGACCAGTGTTTCCTTATTGATTTTCTGTCTGGATGATTTGTCCATTTATGTATGTGGAATGTTATAGTCCTCTAATATTATTGTGTTACTGTCAGTTTCTCCCGTTATGTTTGTTATATTTGCTTTATGTATTTAGGTGCTTCTATATTGGGTACATATATATTTACCATTGCTGTATCTTCTTGCTAACATCTTTTTGTTTTGTGTATTTCTTCTTGCAAACATCTTTTTGTTTTGTGTATTTCTTTTTAAAAAATTTTTATTGAAGTATAGTTGATTTACACTGTTGTGTTTAATTTCTGCTGAACAGCAAAGTGACTCAGTTTTATATATGTACATATATATATTTTCTTTTAAGAATATGAAAAAGAATATATATATATATGTTTTGTGTGTTTTTTAACTGCTTTCTAGTTGTGTTCTTTTACACTTAGGGAAATCCTTATAACATTTCTTGGAAAGCCAGTTTAGTGGTGCTGAACTCTTTTAGCTCTTGCCAGTATTTGGAACTCTTTATCTCTCTTTCAAATCTGAATGACAGCCTTGTGGGGTAGAGTATTGTGGGTAGAGTATTCTTAGCTGTAGGGTTTTTCTTTTCATCACTTTGAATATATGGTGCCATTCCTTCTGGTCTGCAAAGTTTCTGCAGAAAAGTCAGCTGATTGTCTTATGGGAGTTCCCTTGTATGTAACTAGTTGCTTTTCCCTTGCTGCTTTTAAGATTCTCTCTTCATATTTAAAACTTTCCATTTTAATTACAATGTGTCTTTGTGTGGACCTCTTTAAGTCCATCTTGTTTGGGACACTGTGCTTTCCAGACCTGGATATCTGTTTCCTTCCCCAGGTTAGGGAAGTTTTCAGCTATTATTTCTTCTAATAAGTTATCTTCACTTTCTCTCTTCTCCTTCTGGGACCCCAATAATGTGAATATTAGTATGATTGATGTTGTCCCAGAGATCTCTTAAACTATCCACATTAAAATTTTTTTTCTTGTTTTTTATTAAGCTTGGGTCATTTCCATTACTGTGTCTTCTAGATTGCTGATCCATTACTCTGTATCATTTAATCTACTGTAGATTCCTTCTAGTGTATCTTTTATTCCAGTTTTTATATTCTTCAGATCTCTTTGGTTCATCTTTGTATTTACCAACTCTTTGTTAAACTTATCACTGTATTCAACCATTTTTCTACCAAGTTTGTTGAGCATCTTTATGATCATTACCTTGAACTCTTTGTCCAGTGAATTGCTTATCTCCACTTTTCTTGTTCTTCTTCTGGGGTTTTATCTTTTTCCTTCATTTGGAACATATTCCTCTGTTGCTTCATGTTGCCTGACTATCTCTTTTTATTTCTTATGTATTAAGCGGGTAGGTAAGTTACATTTCCCAATCTTAGAGTAGTGGCCTGAAGTAGGGGACATCCTATGGGACCAAGCAGAACACTCCCCTCTGGTTACCAGAGCTCTATGAGTAACTCTTATTTTGGCCACACAGGCCTGTTTGTTGTGGCAATGCCCACTATGTGGGTGTACTGGTAGGTGGGGCTGCCCCCAACCAGGTTGGCTGACAGGCTCTGCCTTATGCAGAGGCTGCCAGCCCACTGGTGGGTTGGGTTGGGTCATGGCATGGCTTGCTTTTCATCCTCAGAGGTCCCAGGACTGGTGCCAACTAGCTGGTAGACGGGTAAACCCCCAGCACTAATAAGCTAGAGGGAGGACTCCAAAACGTCACCTGTTAGTACCAGTGTCCCTGTGGTAGAATGAGTTTCCAAAAATGGTTGACACCAGCATCTGTGTCTTTAGGAGGAGTCCCAGTTGCCTCCTGCCTTTATGGGAGGCTCTCTAAGATCAGCATGTAGGTCTGACTCAGGTTTCTTTCAAATTACTGCCTCTGTGATGGGTCTCAGAGTGTGTGAGATTTTCTGTGTGCCCTTTAGGATCAGGGTTTCCTACAGCCCTTTGGCTTCCCTGTATGCAAGCCTCATTGGCTTTCAAACTAGACCTTCTGGGGGCTTGTCTTCTTGGTGCAGAACCCCTGGGCTGGGGAGCCTGATGTGGAGCTTGGACCCCTTACTCTTTGGGGAGAACCTCTGCAATTGTGATTATCCTCCTGTTTGTGGGTCACCTCTCCCAGGGTGTGGGATTTGATTACACTGCATCTCTGCCTCTCTCACCCATCTTGTTGTGGTTCCTTCTTTATATCTTTAGCTGTGTATAATATTTTCTGCCAGTCTTCAGTTCATTCTCTTTGATAGTTGTTCTATAAATAGTGACAATTTTGATGTGCCCTATGGGAGGAGGGGAGCTCAGGGTCTTCCTACTCTGCCATATCAGTGACTTCTCTTTGAAAGCATCATTTCATTAACAAAAAAGTATCAAAAACAAATATTTTGTATTCTGTGTCTAGTTATTCTCAATACCTAAAATATACTTGTCTGATTCTCCTACTTTATTATTATTTTTTCTCATTCTTTATTTCCTTGTGTATTTTGACTATAAAATGCTTATTTCTCTTGGAATTTTACCTGTGGATATTTTATTATTTATTTATTTATTTTGCAGTACGCGGGCCTCTCACTGTTGTGGCCTCTCCCGTTGCGGAGCACAGGCTCCGGACGCGCAGGCTCAGCAGCCATGGCTCACGGGCCCAGCCGCTCCGCGGCATGTGGGATCCTCCCGGGGCATGAACCCATGTCCCCTGCATCGGCAGGCAGACTCTCAATCACTGCGCCACCACGGAAGCCCCTACCTGAGGATATTTTTTGAGGTCTGGATTAAAGGCTGTTCGTAGGGAGGAGAATTGCATCTGCTGTAGACACATTCCTGGAATCCCCATTTTCCCAGGACAATTAGACTACATTTCTACCAGGGGTATTTGAATTAAATATAAAGCATGAATTTGGATGGAAAGATATTAAAATGCTTTTTATTGACAAATTCTCAGGTGATAATTCTGGTTCCAAGACTGGCATGTTTCTTTGCTGTTTTCAGTTGTATGCCAAGTTTATTGTTTATTAACTTTGCACTCAGGGAGTAACCTTTTGCTATCATGGCCTTTTTGGCTCTCCCATTAAACTTCACCCTTCAACAAGCTCCAGGCTTGTATTATATTTCTAATACCTTCCATAGACCTCAAAGCAGAAACTCAAATTCTCCATAGTTTGGCAAAGACAATAAGGACAAAGATCACTTTGGTGCTCATTGACCTCTTTGGATTCCTGCTTTCTCTCTTTACCAATAATGTAAACTTAGTAATGTGTTTCTAAAGTATTTTGTTGTTGTTGTTTTCGTTGGGACATTTGTGGTATCATGTGCTGTACTGCTAGAAATGGACTTTTCTATCCTCTCTATGCCAGCATCATAAAGGCAGTAGAGGAAGCATAAATCTCTTAGTGATATCCACTTATGGTTTATCCCTTCCCCTAGTCTATCCCCCACACACTGCCAGGTCACCTCTGAGAAGGGAGGTCCAGAGTGATTCTTTTCAGCTTATGAATGGAATGTAAAACTTCAGTGGCTAAGTACTTGGCTAAAAACACTTTATGATTGCTTCCAGCTTTCAAAAACCCTTCTTCCTTTATGATCTCAGACAAAACTCACTTGCCTGACATTTAGAAGCACTGAGTAAATAAATGAAAGTATGATCAACTGCCTTTAAAAAAAAATTAGGTTGAAAATATCAGGAAGTATACACTTAACGGGTTGCAGGGGAAGCTCAAATTTTATAAATATAAGTATGTATATGCATATGTATGTATATATTTTGCTATGAGGATGTGGTTGACATAACTGAAACAAAGAAAGAAATATTTCAATCATGCATCTAACTATAGTAAGAATCAATGATCAGATTTCTTTTCAAACTTTTCCTCCATTTTCATTCCTATTTTTCTTTCCAAAAGTAATTTCTCTAAGTGAGATTATCATAGAAACCTTTTGATTGGCTACCAATGTGTCAGGGCTCCATTTTGGCAATGGACAATATTATCAAAAAGGGCTCAGTGCTTTAACAACCCCCTCCTACCTATGAGAGGTCCCTGCCTTTACCTTCCAGGGCCGCTTGGGGACCTTTCTGAATCTTACTCTTCTCTACACTTTTGAACCCATTTGCTCTCTCTTGACATCCCTTTATTTGTATAGCCTGGTGTCTGGTCTTGCCTCTCTGTCTAGTCCCTTTGAGAATGCTCTATTTGGTCTGTGGTTCTCTTAGTTCCCTCCTGTCTCATCAGCCCTGGATGTTGCTTTTGTTTCCCTCTTGGCTCCATGTTTGGAAAGCTGGATCACTCCTTACCCCAAGCTTGGCGCTGGTCCCTAGATCCCAAGACTCAATATGCCTGCTTCTTTCCCCATCGGTTCTGGATGATTCAGGAAGGCAGACAGGACAGTTTGGGAAGATGAACACACCTGCCTTGTCCACTTCTCTTGTTCTCATTTCTGGCTTTTCTTCTCCAAGCAGCAACTTCCCCAGGGATGTGCTGAGAAATTCCAAAATCTCAGAGCTGAGTTCCTTCGATTTCACTGTTGATGAAGGGTTAGTAACTCAACCAGAATTGGGGGACCCTGTTCTGCAAGGTTAAACATACAGAGATTATCTTCTGTCTTCTTTGCTCCCACCCTTTTCTTAAGCTAGAAGGCTTCTAGGACATTTTAGCTTCTTATCTACATTTCTGAAGATATTTAAAGAAGTTGGGCTTTTTATCGACTCCGTGATAGAGATGCTTTCTTCTATTCATTAATTCATCAAATATTAATTGGATATACAGTACCTTCTAGGCACTGTTGTAAACATCAGAACAGCACAAAAATGGCAGTGAAAAACAAGCTAACAAACAATCAATATCCCTGCTCTCAGGGAGTTTACATTCTCGCAAGACAGACAAAAAAATGTAAATACGTATAAACTGATAGGTATAAACTATAAACTGATAGGTACTAATTATTGCTCTGAAGAGCAAAGTAGCGTAATGGATTAGGGAGTGATGAGTGTGCATTTGTGTGTGTGCATTTTGCTGTTTAGGGTAGTTAGAGAAGGGGTCCCATATAAGGTGACATAGGAGCAGAGATCTAAATCAGGTGAGGGAATAAAACATGCAGATAGCCTGGGAGGATTGTTCCAGGCAGAGGGAATAGCAAGGATGAAGGGCCTGGGAAGTGCTTGGAGACAAGAGGCCAGTGTGGCTGGAATGTGGCCAGCAAGACAGGAGAGTGGTAGGAATTGAGGTGAAAGAGGTAGCAGGGGATAAAATCACCTGGGGTCTGGAAGCCTGTGAGACCTAGCCCCATTTATTTCATAGGATTTACGTAACTCTGGCATACCAATGCCAGAAACACCTGTATACTGCCAGAGCATTTCAACCTCATTGTACCCATCAGAGTCACCTGGGGAGATTGTTAAAAATACAAAGGCATGGGCTCCACTCCACATTTGAATAACAATCTGCAATAGACTTGAGGATCTGAATTCCTGATAGGCTTCTTGGGTGGTTATGAAGCTGCACCAGCACTTCTCTGGAAACTGGCATTTTGAGGCCACTGCAGACGATGAAAGCTTAAAAATTGCCTTTTGAAGGGATCAGCATGAAATAGAAACCCTGGCAGGAAATACAAACATGCCCACTTTCTGCCCTTTAGATAATGGCACTAACGGTTTATTAGGGGGTGTAGGTTGATTTGGAGGAAGAGGTGAATGGATCAGGAGAGCATAGGAAAAGATGTTGTAATTTGGAGCAAGAAGCTAGACCAGAAACCCTGGTTTTAAACTTTTGAGCTAGGCTGATGCTTTAACAGCCTGTTCCCAAGATATTGCTGGACGTCATGAGTGTAGCAAAGTATCATAAATTTCTAAGAGCCAGAAGGGTAACCATCATCAACATATTATTTAGGGGATTCAAGAGGTGCCCTGGCTAAAGGAGCCTGCCAGCAATAAAATAGTGTACTTTCCATTAGTCTATCTCATCTGTTGATGGAAACAAAGTCAAGTATATACAATCTAGTTTAAACCATGAAAATAAAATGGAGGAACTGAATAATATCTTCTGTGGTGGGTTGAATGGTGGTCTCTAAAAAGATATGACCATATCCTTATCCCTGGGACCTGTGAATATGACCTTATTTGAGAAAAGTGTCACTGAAGAGGTAATTCAGTTAAGAATCTTGAGATGAGATCTTTCTGGATTATCTAGATGACTCCTAAATTCAATGACAAACCACCTGATAAGATACAGAAGAGTAGAAGACACAAACACAATGGAGAAGGCCATGCGAATAGGGAGACAGGTAGAGTTTGGCTAATACATTTCCCTACACTCTCTAATGTTAATCTCTTGACAACTGTGGTACCCCCCCCCCCCCTCCCATGCCCTGGCCTATTTCAATCTTTGTACAATTTTGGTCAAACTTTTTTTTTTTTTCCTTTGTCTATGAGCAGTGGTGATCTTTTCATACTCAATTTGAATTTGTAATGTTTTCTTCTTACAGATACAGAATTCTTTTTTCCTGCTCCTCTCTTAGCCTTTTCTTTTTTGTTCCAGCTTATACCAGCTAATTTCTAGAAATGTACCTTTTCCCTGGGAACTTTACGGAGTGACTGATGTCTCTCTCAAAACCCTTAAGCAAGGACTGGGTTGCCTTTTACTCTGAGGGGTGAAGTTTTTAGTTCCCGGAGGACCAAGAACTCTAAGAGTTCTTTGAAACCACGTAGCTTTCCCTGGAAATGTCATATTATCAATGCAGGGACAGAAACGTTTACAGAAATACGGATGGTGGCAGCGTTTGGATTTGTCTGGCTCTTGTTTGGTCTTAGTTGGCATGCATCTCTCTGTCCTAATTCTTCCGACTGACATTCAAGGATGCCATGTTTGGGCTCAACACTTCTCCAAACTTTCCAAACTTTTCTTTGTAGTGCCTCTGTGTGTGCCTTGGCTAACCTGGCTTCCTGTATCTAGACTCTCCCTTCCTCTTCTCTACTCCTCAGAATTCTGCTCACCCTTAAAAGCCCTTACCCAATCTCATTTTCCCTAGGCTGACTCTCTTGACTGCCCCAGCCTGTAGTCATGTCTCCCTGCTCTGGACTAACTCAGAGGCTGCACAAACTTGGGTGGCATCGATAAATTCCCTTGGGTTGTTAATGCCCTTCTCATTCCAGATAGAATGAACTCTGGAGGGCAGAGACATGTCCTTTCCTTTGCATTTCCTCCTTACCTGGCACAGTGACCCACACTTATAAGAGCTCCTCCTGTGGATTGAGTGAACACCGACAATGATTTTTTAAAATCTCTTGCTTGGGAAATGGCTAATCCTAGAGACAGATGGCAGCCTCCCTTTCTAGTTGGATTCTGAACCTTGACGCTCTTCTGGGATACCTAATCGTTCTTCATGGACAGTTAAAGCCCACTTAATTTGTTTCAGTGCTAAACACGATCTTTGATTTATAGGAGTCGGTCAGGCAGTAGATGAGTAACTTGCAGTCCTAGCTCTTCACCATGGCCTGGGCCAGCAGACAGCATCATGGCTTGGCCCTCCTTACCTGTCTATCCACCAGCAGGGGTGCTGTGGGTGCACTTGAAATGGCAGTTGGATTCCTCCTCCAGGAGGCCAGGAGCTAGGGACATAGAAAACAGTAAGACACGGTCCCTGCCCTGAAAGGCCTTGTTGTGTGGTCATGAAGAACCTAAAAATTCAGGCTGATTGCCCCCAGGAGCATCCCCTGCATGGGTGAGAGCATGGAGGCTCCCTGTCAGGTTGGTGGTAGGAGATGGCACCAGGAGGGGGCCTGAGGAAGAGAATGGCTGTGAGCCTGGGTTGTAGGGTTAGGGGGGCTGAGTTTACATCAAGACTCTACTCCTCACCGGCTACTTGATCTCTCTGATTCACACTTTCCTCATCTGTAATATGAGGATAACAATGGCTGCCTCCTGTGATTGTTATGAGGAATAAATGTGATCATGGATGTAAAGCATTGAACCGAAATCTGGCCTATGGTCAACTTTCAGTAAGTGACTGCATCAAAATCACTGCCTTCTTATTTCACAGCACTTTGGCCTGCCCTTTTATTTTATGACTGGCACCATCTCTGACTCCCACCTGCCTCTGTGTCCTGCCTACTGGGATTCTTGACCCTGTTCTTACCTCCCATAGCTGCATGCTCCTCTCTTAACTTTCTGGACTACCCTTTTAGGTTGACATTATCTTGGTGACTCCTGTTTCTCTTCTGCCCAGAGACTTGCTATCCTAGAGCAAATGTGGCCCCTTTATTCCATTCCTTAACACAGAAATTTCGATAAATCCATCCTCATCCAGAGTCTCGCCCATCGTGAGAAGGTGCCCCCGTTGTAACGTGGGAGAGCTTTGGTTTAGTGAGGTGTGGGTTCTCTGACAGGATTTAGCCGCATCATCTCATGGCATACCAAGAAAGAGAACAATTTGGGTCCATTCTGCCCTAAAAACTACAGGTTAATACAATTTTTTTTAGGTGTGTGAGCTAGTGATAAAAGTTCTAATCTCTGCAAAACATGAGAAGTGTTAATACAGCTTGGGAAAATACTCTCCTGTCCTCAATTTCCTGGCATGCTCCGTCCCTTGCCAATGCAGAGCTTATCTTGCAAAGACAGTGGATGCCAGAGTGACACTTTTTAGGCCAAGGAATGAAATCTATTTTTCCTTTGCCTGCAGTTTCCTTGCAGTATTTTGGGGAAGCATTTAGATTCTCAGAGGGGAAACATTTTATTGATTTGGAGAGCTCCTTTTTCCCTGCCCTTTCCTGCTTGTATTATTATTATTTGCAGTTTTACAAAAAGAAAGGGCATCAGAATGGAATCTAATTTTGAGAGAGAAAAGGAAAATGGCTTGAAAACTCTTCCTGGAAGGAAATGACCGTCTGTAGCTATTGAGTTGGAGTCCTCAGTACTCAATCAGTAGAGTCACGCTCTTTGTCATTCTATTAAGATTCTCAGCCTATGGAATCCCATGGGGGTATTAAGTTTGGGTTCAGTAAGAGTGGGGCCTTATCATTTTTATCTGTGTAACCTCAGCACCTTGTCTACTTACTGAGAAAACTTGTTAGAAGGATGAGTAAATGATTGTGTTGGAAATAGGTCCAAGCACAGGCTTGTCTTTAGACCCAGTGACTTTCCTGTGAGATTAGGTGTTTAGGTAGACTTTTATTTAGTTATTTAACATTCATTGAGCATCTTCAGCATGATAAACACTTTGTCAAAAGCAGAGGGAGCAAAAGTGAGGAAGGCAAGGGCCCTGCCCTGGAGGAACTTGTATGGGGATTTTCCTGCTTTCTCCAAGATTATTCCATATCTACAGTGTTTCTCTTTAAAATATTTTTCTATTTAAAAAAATTAAAAGTTCAAAGTAATGAAAAAAAATCCGTCTATTTTGGTAACATTTGGTTATATTTTCTTCAGTTTTCTGAAAAGTAAAATATTATATACAACACTGAAGGTGTCTATGATACCCTTCTTCTCTAATTCTTCTCCCTCACAAAGCAATTCTTACAATATATTTGTTTCATATTCATTTCATATGTTTTTGCTTTAACTACTTGGTAAGTACCCAATAGATTATATTGGGGATAATATTTTTGTAAATATTAAGCCAGTGCCTTTAATTTTCATTCTTTTGCTTATTGAAGCAGAGTTGGCTTACAATATTATAATAGTTTCAGGTGTACAGCATAGTAATTCAGTACTTTTATAGATTATACTCCATTAAAAGTTATTACAAGATAATGGCTATAATTCCCTGCACTATACATTTGTTTCTTATCTATTTTATACATAATCGTTTGTATCTCGTAATAACTTACCCCTAACTTGTCCTTCCCCCCCCCCCATTGGAAGCCACTAGTTTGTTTTCTATATCTGTGGGTCTGTTTTTGTTTTGCTATGTACATTCATTTGTATTAGTTTTTAGATTCCACATATAAGTGATATCATGCAGTATGTGTCTTTCTCTTTCTTACATTTCACTAAGCATAATATTCTCTAGGTTCATTCATGTTGCTGCAAATGGCAGAATTTCATTCTTTCTTAATGGCTGAGTAATATTCCATTGTGTATATATATATATATATATATATAATATTCCATTATATATTATATATATAGTAATATTCTATTGCAATATCTTCCATTTGTCTGTTGATGGACACTGGGTTTCTTCCATATCTTGGCTATTATAAATAGTGCTACTATGAACACTGGGGTGCATGTATCTTTTTGAACTAATGTTTTTGTTGTTTTTGGGCGTACACCCAGGAGTGGAATTGCTGGATCATATGGTAATTCTATTTTTAGTTTTCTGAAGAACCTGCATACGGTTTTCCATAGGGGCTGTACCAATTCACATTCTCATTAACAGTGTACGAGGGTTCCCTTTTTTCTACATCCTTACCAACAGTTGTTATTTGTAGTCATTCTGACAGGTCTGAGGTGATATCTCATTGTTGTTTTGATTGGCATTTCTCTAATAATTAGTGATGTGAGCATCTTTTCATATACCTGTTGGCCATTTGTATGTCTTCTTTGGAAAGATGTCTGTTCAGGTCTTTTGCCCATTTTTCATTCTTTAAATCTTAAATCATTGCAACTGGATACAGATTTCAGGGTTGCCAGTTATTTCCTCCCAGCACTTTGGAATTCTTGGGGAATGAGATGTTCTTTCAGTCAGACAGACACATCTTTCTTAGAGAATTTTTAGCCTGTATCTCTTTGAATATTACTTCTCACCTTTCCATCTGATACTCATCTTAAGTGTATTTTAAAGACTCTCATTCTAGTACCACTGTTTATTAAGTTCAATCCCTCATCTCACCTGTTTTTGTCCTTTTATCTCTATGTGTGATGTGCTGGGTGAATTCCTCAGTCTTACATTTCAATTCACTAATTCTGTCTTCGATAATATACAGTCTAGAGCTTATGCCATCTATCACACTTTTATATTTTTAAAAAACTATTTTATATTGGAGTATAGTTGATTAACAATGTTGCATTATTTTCAGATGTACAGCAAAGTGATTCAGTTATACATATACATATGTATATGTATACATATACATGTATCTATTCTTTTTCAAATTCTTTTCCCATTTAGGCATTACCGAATAATGAGCATAATCAATCCCTGTGCTATACAGTAGGTCCTTGCTGGTTATCTATTTTAAATATAGCAGTGTGTATTGAATTCCAATGAATATTTTTCAATTTCAGGATTTAAAATTGGTTCTTTTTCATACCCATCCATTCTTGATTCATACATTTCTGCCCAAATATATTTATTTTAAAGTTATTTTGAGATTTTTTTTGAGATTTATTATTTAATTGGACACAGTTTCATTTTTCAATTGCTAAGTGTATTGATTATCTTTCTCAGTGTCAGTTTTCCTCATGTCCTTTGGAATTGTTGACAATAGGCTCATCTTGAGTGGGAGAATTCTCTTTTTATTTGCTTCCCACTACCTGCAGTGGAAGTGAGCCTAGGATTCAGATCTCAAAATATCCTTTCCAACAAATGTTTATTCAGTACCAGCAAATGTCCCCAGGTGATTTATTGTTTTATGTAGTGTCTTTGGTTGATATTTAACTAACATTTCCATCAGTAACTCTTTTGATTATAAAACACAAAAGCACTTAATCAAATATTCTGAATTAAAGCCATCCTCACCTACAGAACTACAATTAAGTTATTCAGAAAAGATGGCTAGCCAGAATTAAAACACCACACACAGGCTTCCCTGGTGGCGCAGTGGTTGAGAGTCCACCTGCCGATGCAGGGGACACGGGTTCATGCCCCTGTCCGGGAAGATCCCACATGTCGCGGAGCGGCTGGGCCCGTGAGCCATGGCCGCTGAGCCTGCGCGTCCGGAGCCTGTGCTCCGCAACGGGAGAGGCCACAACAGTGAGAGGCCCACATACCACAAAAAACAAACAAACAAACAAAAAACACCACACACACACACACACACACACACACACACACACACACACACAGACACAGCAGGGACTAAACCCTAAACCAGAACTCAAAATATTAATTGCTTTGGCATACTTAGAACTTGGAACATTTTCTTCTTGTTGTTTCTGTTTAAATTAACTTTCAGAACTGGGGTGGAAAAAGCAGGACATGTAGCCCAGGCTGAGGAATTTGTCTCCTGTTTAGAGGTTGTCCTGGCCAGTCTGCTCCTACCAGTTTCTTTAACATCAGTTTTCCCCTCTGGGGTTGATTTGACCCATTTTTTTATGTTATGTTTTTATGTCATTATGTTTATTATGTATTATTTATATATAGTAAAATCACCCGTGATGAATGAATTTTGGAATCATACCAATTTTTGAACACCATCACGATGAAGACATAGACTATTTCTCTCATTCTGAAAAGTTCTTTTGGGTCCCTTTAGAATTAATTCCTCTTCCCATGTCTGGCCCCAAGAAACCACTAGTGTTTCTGTTACTATAGTTTTGCCTTCCTTTGAAATTCATATAAATGGAATCACAGGTTACATAGTCTTTTTGTTTTCACTTAGTGTAATATTTTAGAGTGTCTTCTATGTTGTCTGTGTCCATAATTCGTTCCCTTTTATTGCTAAATAGTGTTCTATGGTATGAATATACCACAATTTAAAAAAATCCATTCTCTGATGAATGAATATTTAGGTTACCTCTAATTTGGGGGTATTATAAATAATGCTGATATAAACATTAGCATATACATTTTTGAACACGTTTTTATTTCTCTTGGGTGAATTCCTGGTAAGTGTGTGTTTAATATTTTAAGATACTGCCTTTTTTTTTTTGCAAAATGGCCGTAACATTTTTCATTTCCACCAGCAATATATGAAAGCTCCAATTGATCCATATTTTTGTCAGCACTTGGTATTGTTAGTCTTCTTAATTTTAGTTATTGCAGCAGGTTGTGTAGTGGTACCTCAAAATGGTTTTAATTTTTATTTCTCTGATGACTAGTGATGTTGAGCATCTTTACATGTACTTATTGGTTAATTCATATAATTTCTTTTGTAAAGTGTCTGTTCAAATCATTTATACATTTTTACTGAGTTATTTGTTTTCTTATTACAGAGTTGTAACAGTTTTTTATTTATTCTGAATACAAGCCTTTTTCAACTGTATTTTGTAAAACTTTTCTCCCGGTTCTATAGGTTGCTTTTTTATTTTTGACTATTGCTTTGAAGAGCAAAAGGTTTTAATATTGATAGAGCTCATTTTATCAATATTTTCTTTCATAGTTTGTGTTTTTTCTGTCCTGGTTAAGAAATTTTGTCTAACTCAATGTCAGATTTTTTCTCTTTGTTTCTTTGAAAAGTTTAATGGCCTTAGCTCTTGATTTCACAGGATTTTCAAAAGCAAATCCTTTGCATTCACAGAGATACTCCTTCACATCCACAAGGATGAATATAATTGAAAAAACGAAAAATAGCATGTGTTGGTGGGAATGTGGAAAAATTGGAACCCTCATACATTGCTGGTGGGAATGGGAAATGATGCAGCCACTATGGAAACAATTTGGTCATTCCTCAAAAAGTAAATAAAGTTACCATATAATATAGCAATTCCTCTCCTAGGTATATACGCAAAGAAATTAAAAGCAGGGACTCAGAAAGATACTTGTATGCCAATGTTCATTGCAGCATTATTCACAAAAGCCAAAAGGTGGGAACAATCCAAGTGACCATCAACATATGAATGGATAAACAAAATGTGGTTTATACCTATAATGGAGTAGTGCTCAGCCATAAAAAGGGATGAAGTTCTGATACATGCTACAATATAGGTAAACCCTGAAAATATGCTAAATGAAAAAATCTAGACGAAAAAGGAAAACTATTGTATGATTCTACTCATATGAGGCACCTAGAATAGTCAAATTCCTAGAGACAGAAAGTAGATTAGAAGTTACCAAGGGCTGGGAGGAGAAGAGAAGAGAGAGTTATTGCTTGATGGCTACAGAATTTCTCTTTGGGGTGATGAAAATGTTTTGGAAATAGTGATGAAGGTTGCATGACATTGTGAAAATAAGTAATGCCACTGAATTCAATACCTAAAAATGGTTAAAAATACAAATTTATGTTATGTGTCTTTTACTACAATTAAAAACCTTAATAATGTAATATACCAAAACCATTGGGTTGGTGCAATTTAATTGGGTACACTTTTAAAATTGGGTACACTTTAAATGGATGAATTGCATGGTCTGTGAATTATATCTTAGTAAAGTTGTTAAAAAGCAAAGCAAAGCTCTTAAAAATAAATCTTGTTTGTGTTATATTCCTAAACAAGGAAGGCATAAGCCAAGGGAAGAAATGGCTCCCCCGACCATTTATTAGACACAACAGACTTGGGGAACTGTATTTCCTCCGAAGCCCCCACTGTAAGAAGAATGCTGATAAACACAAGTGTGTTTAGGAGGGAGTTACTAACACAACTAGGATTTTGATATAATATCTCAAAGGTGATAGGTGACAAAGGTGAAGGGAACTAGAGATGATCTCAGAGGGTGGTAAGGTAAAGATTATGGGACACATGAGCTTTGCCTTAAATTTTGTCATATGGAAGAGGATTTAGAACACTTACATCAAAAAGAGAAACAGTAGCCACAGGTGGGGTTGTAGGGAGGCAGATTAAGTAACAAGAGGAAGAACATCCTTAAGAAGTGAGGGAGGGCTTCCCTGGTGGCGCAGTGGTTGAGAGTTCGCCTGCCGATGCAGGGGACGCGGGTTCGTGCCCCGGTCCGGGAAGATCCCACATGCCGTGGAGCGGCTGGGCCCGTGAGCCATGGCCGCTGAGCCTGTGCGTCCGGAGCCTGTGCTCCGCAACGGGAGAGGCCACAACAGTGAGAGGCCCGCGTACCACAAAAGAAAAAAAAAAAAAAAAAAAGAAGTGAGGGAAGGGTGAGGGAAGGATCAACGTTGGGGGGGCAACAGTGGAAGTTTTGGGGGTTACTATACTCAGTCCAGAACCAAGGATGATCCAAGGTAGAGCTATGGTACAGAAAGTAAGGTAGAGCCTAGTCCTTTACGGGTATTTGTTGAAGGCTTAGGCAAGCTAGAAGAGCCCCTGTCAATCAGGCTGATATCCCTGAGGGATCTGGGCTAAGAGGGACTAAGGCAGAAGCCTAGTTGCACTGAACAAGCAGAGGTGGGGTTTAGAGGAAGACAGTGGCTTGCTGGCCTATGGCACCTAAGTAAGTGCACACCAGCCCCATCACAGACTTGGCCTTTGCCCTAGGACACTCCCACCCTCACATCTCACCACTGATGGGTAAGGGGCTTCTAGGAAAGGGAAGAGTCAATTATGAGTCTGATACCATCTTTTCAAACTAATTTCCTTTCCTCTTCCAGGAATTCTTAGAAGACGCACTCACCCTGCCTTTAATCATGGCCTTAGGCAAATTAATTTCCCTCTCTGACTCTTAATTTCCTTTTTTGTAAATTTGGGCTAAGATTCCCATCATTGTCCTTTCACGCTTGATGGTCCTCCTGACCATCCTGACCTCCTGAATGTATCCTCATCCTGGGTTCGCCTATTAGATTCTGACCTCTTGAAGTCAGAGCTCTTGTCCTCTTCCTTTTGGACGTCACAGTATCCAGTGCATGCCGTGCTCACAGCAGCTCTCAGAATCACTGATAACCTCCCCAAACCCATGTACTCCAAGGGGAAGGAGAAAGGCCTTCAAGGTTACCCGATCCCACTGCTCTCTCTGCTACTTGAATGGCCCTCATGATAAGAAACCAAGAGGTTGACGGTCTTCAGTTTAAACATTTCCAGTGATGGGAACCTCAGTCCCTTCCAAAGACAGGTATTTCCTCTTTGAAATTCAGCCTGGTAGAAGCTTCTTCTCAATATTCAGCCAAAGGGTTTTCTCAGAGTCAGCAGGCTTTACAAGAGGTCAGTGGATCTCCTGGTTTTTCTTTACATGTTGGTATATGTATGTGGCAGGGACAGAGGGGGGGCATTAGGAGCAGCATAAAGGAGTGAAGTTGGGGCAGAGGATGACGACCCTCAAGAATGTTCCTCTCATGATTCCTGAGTGACCACTCCATACGCTGAAGATAACCCCATTTTGGCACACTTTCACTACCGGAATTGATGAAGGCGGCTTTTTCCTGGGGACAGTTGTTCAGAGCTGTTCCAAGGCAGTTAAACGTCACAAGCAGAGGGAGAGGCAGGGGATATAACACTCACACAATTCTCCCCAGCACATCTGTTCCCTCCTCACCACCACAATCTCCCAATGCCCTTTTATGCAAATTCAGAGGCTTGCAAAAGCATAAAACTCTCAAGGAGGGTTTGACAGTGTATTTTGCTATAACTAATGCTTCTTCAGGGAATTCCTATGATCCCACATTGTTTACATATTTCTCCTGTCACTTTTCCTGTATCCTCCTGAGGGGTGGCTTGACAGCTTTGGAGAGCAGAGATTTACAAGGAGAAATCACTGTTGCCATATTGCTTTCCCAGGGCTCCCCCCGCTGTACCTTTGCTTAATCAGATGTGAAAGCCAATTCCTCTCTTTCTTTCTCCCACCACCTGGGTTTCTTCAGAGTTGGGGCTGGGGTGAGGTCTGAGGAGACTTCCTTGTTGCTGGATATCAAAGTTTCCTTGGAGACCCAAGTAGCTGCAGTGAGTTCACAAAGCATTCACATGTTTTCTAAGCTGCTGGTGGCAGATGGTAGGCCAGATAACATTGACCCAGTTTACAGACAAGAAAGGTCTCATGACCTTTTCAGACAGCAGTCTAGCAAATGTCACAAGCAAGATTTCAACTTCCATCTTTTAGCTCAAAAACCTCTATTCTATTATATGGTTCTGTAAAGTACTAATAACATCCTTCCCCATATATTTAGCTTTAAAATCTCCACATCTTTTATTCACAGATGCTCTGTGAAGCAGGCAGGGCAAATGAATATTACATGTCACCCCATCTAAGAGCTAGCTCTGGTGAAAATACCTATTACATCCTAATACACGGTCATTCTCTCTAAATGAGCTTAACTAGAAATCTCAGGTTGCAATTGCACCAGTATGAAGATAGCCATAACATTAGTCATTCTAAACAGGGCATTTGGATAGCAAAAGTGGGCACTATTAATAATTACACTGGGACAACAGGAGTAAACTAGGACTGTTCAGAAAAATTAGGACATATGGTCATTTTCACCATTAGAAAAGAGAAAGGAAGAAAGGAGGAAAGAAAATTAACAAATGTGTGTGTTAGATTTTGCACTAAGCATTTAACATAGTTTAGCTTAAGAGATAGGTATGGTTGTGTACACTGTACAGATTTAGAGAAATCAAGACATTTCTGGCAGATGGTATAGGTTAGTGATTAAGAGCACAATCAGAAAGAGAGTTTCTAGCACATTTATTTATCAAACAAATATTTACTGAGTGCATATATTCTATGCACAGTTTTAGTTTCTGGGGATAAAGGGGCAAAAAATAAGGACTCTCTATTTTATTAGGGGGATACTACAATTAAATAAATAAAAATATAAGTATTATATATGTAGATGTATGTTTGTATATATATATATATATATATATATATATATATAGTTTTTTTTTTTTTCCCATAACCAGGTGATACTGAATGTGATGAAAAAGAATAAAGCAAGGTAAAGGGTTAGAGAGTAGTGTGGGTGGTATTTTAAGACTAACCAGGAAAGGTTTATTTGAACAAGTCATTTGAACAAAGACCTGCAGGAAACAAGAAACTGGACCACATGGGCATTTGAGGGAAGAGTCTTTGGGCAGAAAGAAAAGCAAAAGCAATAGCCACGAGCAGGAGTTTGCTTGGTATGCATGAGGACAGCAAGGAAGCCAGGGGTAAAATGGAGGGGGCAGAAGGAGGATCGTGAAGGGTGAGATTTGAGAGGCTACAAGGAGCTAGATCACGGCTAGATCAGTGTAAGGACTGATCTAGCATTGAAGGTCAGTGTAAGGACTCTGGATTTTACCCTGAGATATGAAGCCATGGAGTGTTTTGAGCAGCGGGGTAACATGATCTGATTTGTGTTTTTCAGGGATCACTAGAGGTGTGTGGTAAGCCTTGGCTAGATTCTGGATGTATTTTAATGTTAAAGCCAATAAGTTTTGCTAATGGATTGGGTATTAAATATAAATGAAGCATAGGAATAGATAATGATTCTAAGATTTTTAACATGAGCAACTTGAAGTTTGGTATTGCTATTTTCTTTTTTTTTTTTTTAATATTTATTTATTTATTTTTGGCTGTGTTGGGTCTGAGTTGCAGCTCATGGGATCTCTGCTTCAGCATTCCGGCTTCTCTCTAGTTGTGGTGTGCAGGCTCCAGAGTGTGTGGGCTCAGTAGCTGCGGCATGCGGGCTTAGTTGTCCCGTGGCATGTGGGATCTTAGTTTCCTGACCAGGGATCAAACCTATGTCCCCTGCATTGGAAGGTGGATTCTCAACCACTGGATCCCCAAGGAAGTCCCTGGAATTGCTATTTTCTGAGGTAGAGAAGATGGAGCAGAGTTAGGGGCCAAAATCAAGATTTCTGTTTTGGGTGTGATAGGTCTGGGATGCCTGTTGGACTTACAAATGGAGATGTCAAGTACCATTTGTTTCATATTTATTCTTTAAGCTGTACTTTTACATCTTATGTGCTCTTCCCTATGTATAATATACTTTCAATGAAACAGCAAAACCCCCAAAACATCAGAACAAGAGGAACAGAACTGGAGATGACTATAGACAATGCTTCAGAGAGTTTTGCTCTAAGGTGGAACAAAAAAATGGGTGGTTAATTGGAAGGGCTTGTGGGTGTCAAAGAAGGTTTTTTTTGTTTTTTGTTTTGCTTTGTTTTTTAAAGATGGAGAGTATGTTTTTGTACTGCTGGGAATTACTGAGCAGACAGGAAAAAATGGTTGATGCAGAAGAAAGAGGGATGAATTGCTGGAGCAATGTCCTTGGGTGGGCAAGCAAGATTGGATTCTGGTGCACAAGTGGAGGAGCTGGACTTTGCCAGGAACTCATGGAAAATTAACTCATGGTACAAAGGGGAAAGGTACAGAATATGGACACAGATTCAGACAGGTGAATAGATATTATAGGGGAAATTTCCAGAAATTCTATTTTGATTGCTTTAGTTGCCTCAGTGAAATAAAAGCAAGGTTATCAGCTGACTATGAAGAGCAGGGAGGAGAAGGAAGTTAGAGGAGAGAGGAAGGTATGAAATAGAAGTTTAGGAAAGTAGGAAAATAAATGGGCAATGTCCACATATGAGCCCAGTTGTGATTTGTTGTCACGAATTAAAGCAAGACCACCCTGTATGCCTACGTGTTTTTCTCTAATCATGTGCTCGGAGTGGCACAAAATAAGCAGAGAGGTGGATTCATCAAGTATGAAGCTTTACCAAGTGACAGCATTGCCAGGCAATTGATATATTCTAGAGTGATTATAACAGCATGTTAAGGAGGGAAGTAAATTTACGAGGTGGGTGTGGGGTGGCAGTGACTGTGGGGTAAGAAAATGTTATAGATGTAGAGGATTAGTGGAAATTAGTGAAAGAGAGCAGATAGACTGAGTGAAGGATGCATGAAATTAAGATCACCAAGAAGCTGTAGTTACTGCTAAAGACAAAGTTTATGGTGTCCCTGAGAAAGGAGATAAGTGAGGTGAGGTGGAAGGCAAGATAATTAAAGGAGAAACAAACCAAAAAACTGAGAGGTCAGGGTTTTGGAAGGATTGTTTATATATACCTTAAAGTAATAAAGAGTGATGACAGGAGTGGCGTTAGATAAAAATAAAATTACCAAGAAGTGAGGGAGAATGGTTCGGAAACCTGTAGACCTTTGCTACAAGGACATTATTGGACCAGCGGCATCTGAAACCCTGGAAATGGATTAGAAGTGCAGAATCTATGGCCTCACCCTTCACCTCAGATCCACTGAAGCAGAATCTTCAGGGGATTCATATGCCCATTAAAATTCGAGGAGCAGCTCTGTAGATGACTTCAGCAATGAGAAGGAGTAGCAGGTCTGATGGTCTGAGCTTCAGAGCAGTTGAGAATTTTAGGAAGGAGAGAGGAACTATTGACTGAATGTATGGATGAGGGACAAGGACACTTACCTCAATCCAGAAGCAGAGTTCAAAGGGATGTGGGGGAGGAAAGAGCTGCTACTTGAGTTTAGGAAAGTAGGAAAATAAATGGGCAATGTCCACATATGAGCCCAGTTGTGATTTGTTGTCACGAATTAAAGCTTGAGAGGGTTGAGGGGGGCATTAGTGTCCTCAGTGGGGAAAGCTGGGTTTCTGTCAGAGCAAGAGTAGAGGCTGAATATGTAGGAGATTTTGCTAATGATGGACCATGAGTTCCAGAGGCCCCATTGGGAAGATCTGGGGGTCACAGAGGGGAGGGTGATGGGGTGAGATTTGGTGATATATAGAGTTACACTGGGATAGAGGGCAGGAATGAGAGATGACCTGTGGTCTTGGGCTTCATGGAGGGACTGAGGGAAATAGGAATGTAGGGCATGACTGGATTAAAGCTGACAATCTCTTAGGCAGTTGTGAGCATTAGAGGGGAAAGATATGTTTGAAGAGCTTCGCCAGAACACAGTGAGCTCCTCATATTCAGAGCTTGATATATGGTTGTTCCCTTGCTTCCTACTGCAAGGCTGCTCATCAAGTAAATGGTGGAGCCAGGGCTCCAGTTCAGATGAGCCTCACTATTGGATCTGAGCTCTCCCCACCACACCAGTGGCCCTCAAACTTTAGTCTTTATTAGAATCACCTGGAGGACTTGATAAGCCACAGATTGCTGGGATCGACCCCCAGAGCGGAGGTACTGATCAGTAGGTCTGGGTGGCAGGAGAATTTGCGTTTCTAACAAGTTCCTGGGTGATACTGATGCTGTTGGTCCAGGGACCATATATTGGGAATCACTGCCCTACCCTATAATGTCTCCCAAAACCCTTTACTGTCTTTCAAAGCAAGGCTGTATCAAAGAGCAAGTGTTCGCTTGTCAAAGAGGAGACTGAGGATATCAGAGTATCCATGGGTTTAGAATCCTCTTCTAAGGAACTTCCATCAGTGATCAAAATTCTGCCTTTTGTGAACTCTGTTTGCCACCACAGAGCAGAACATTGACCTGTTGATGGAAGGGCAGTGTTTCAATGCCCTGGTTTTCCCATCACTGCCACAGCCTTCCTTATCCACACCAATTATTGGTTAAGTACCTGATACAAATTTACTCACTCTGTGTGTTGTTTTTGTTTTTGTTTTTTTTTCTTATCTAATCTCAGCTCCTGGACCAGACTTGGGCTCTTCTTTCTGTCTGGGGCACATGAGCCAGGGTTCTTGGTGATTCTCAGAGCTGTGGCCAAGAGTTTGGCAACCTTCATAACCCTGAAGGACAGAGTTAAGACTAATGGCAGACCATGGGCAGACCTGGGCAAAGATGGATGAAAGACTATGGAAATCATGCCAGACTCAGAAGACCTGAGTTCTGCTTCTAACCTTTTCTCTTACTGGCTGTATAATCTTGGGCAAAGACATTCTAGCTCTCTTGCCCTCAGTTTTCTGGACTGTAAAATCATAATAATAAATAATAAAATTGTGATACTTATAATAATCTTACAGGATTGTTCAATAGACATTGAATCTCCATCTCATACTAAATGTTGTGGTCAATGGTAGAGCAAACACTGTGAATAAGAAGCAGCGCCTTCCTTTATTTAGCAGGTGTGATGGAGGAACACTTGGCTTTATGGAGTGAAATATGTATATGAACATGCTTTGTATTGTACTGTGTAATTATAAGGTGCAATAATTCATGGGGGAGGTGGGAAGGAAGTAATGCAGAGGCTGGGATTAGTGGAATACATTGAAGACTTGATTTGTCAATCGGCAATTACCTATCCATTACAACTACCTGGAGAGTTTTTTGAAAATATGAATACGTGGACCTAAACCCCAGACATTCGATTGAATTGGTCTGAGGGGGCGAGGTACGGGGTCTGGACATTGTTTTTTTAAAAAAACACACCAGATGATTCTAATGAGAATCCTGGGTTGAGACCCTCTTTGCTCAATGATTTGCCCCCCTGAAGGGGGAAGAGATTTTTTGCTGAGTACTGGGATTGGATTTAACCAGAGGGAGCTCACCTGTTCCTTTCTTACCTGGCCTTACATCTCTGTGCCCAACTCCAGGGCCCTGTGTCCCTGGAAGAAATGGGGATTTCCACTCTCTATGTGAATTAAAAAAAAAAAAGGTCCTTGAGATCAGAAGGTGATGAGAATGCCTGAAGAGCCAGCCTATTATTTACCACAGTCCCAAGACAGATGGAGCGCTTCGGAGCAATTCTTACAACAGCTGAGCTGCCAAGGGAGGAAAATGAGTGAAATTAATCAGCAGCCCCGGGGAAGGATGTCCTGGAGGAGTGAAGCGGTTGGAGCCGTGCTTCAGATGAAGGGCCAAGGCCCTCCGAGCTGAGCAGGGAGCGATGGGAGGAGGCTGCAGCTCTGGCCAGTAGTGCTGTCTCTCCCTGGGACACTGGGAGTCTGAGAACCTTGGCAGGCAGGGACTGAAGGCATGTTCTGTGTGATTCTCCATCCTGGCGCTGGTGGCTACCCCTGCCCACTGCAGTGAGAGACACTGCCGCCCTTCCGCCACAGGCTCCCCCTGGCTCTGTCCCCAGCCTCTCCTGTTCAGGGCAGGAAGGAGAACAGCAGCCAGGGTGAAGCCAGGAAGAGCCAAGATGGCAGGTCACTTGTACGCTACACCTAGCCTGCCTCCTTCTCTCTCTTAGACTACTTTATAGACTGTGGTGCCTCTCTTGGCCTCTCTTTGCCTAAATGTTCCATGCTGGGGCTGGAGTTCTGCTCTGAACTTGGCTCTGACACTGTCAGTGGGGGCAGGAGACTGCCCCTGTATCCAAGCCCTGACAGTGGTCCCACTGTCATGGCAATACCACCCTCCGTTCTGATGGTCACACCTACCTGCCTCATTCAGGGCAATATAACTACCACGCTGAACTCCCTGGATTGTAAAATTGTCAGAGCTCACAATCACCTGAAACCCAGAGAGCAAAGGTTTGAAACAGGCTGGCTGGAGATGTCCAGGGTAAGCCTCGGGCTGTGAGAATGAGAGTCAGCAATCAATGGACATATTCGCTGCATCCCCAGCTTCTGCAGCCAGGTGAGTGTGACCAAGCCTAGCTGGTCTGTCTGAACCAGATTCCTTGTCCGGTGGAGTGGCTGAGGTTGTGCCCTGCATCTTTCATAGACATTACTCCCGGGTAACATAATCCCTGCCCAGGGCACTGTGCTCAGCCAGCCTCTGAATGCAGATGAGATCATGAAAGTGCTTTGTAAACAGTACAGTGCTCTATGCATGCAAATCCTTGTTACAAATGGCACACATTTCCTTGTTTACCGTGAACTTTCCTCCTCCGTCCAGCCCTGCATTGAAATCCATCAACCTGATATCTCAAGTGGGATGACTCGCTGCCAAAGTGTTTTAAATGTGGTAGACGGAGCAGGGTGGGGGGCGCCAAGTTCACCTCCCTCCCACTGTTTGCTCTCCCCAGCTCTGCTCTTTTGGCCACATTTTGTCTCCTGTTCCCCACTGTGAGCGAGAAAACGTGGAGGGTGATTTTTCAAATTTCCTTTTGCATGCACATCATTTGACCAATTCGGCTTGCTTCTCCCTCAGTTGCCCTTCCTTCCCTTTCCCTGGAGCTCTGTAGTTGTGACCAGGGCTCTGGATCTGGAATTGGAATATCCAGGGTCAATTAAATCTTAGCTGTATGACCTCAAGCCAGTCTCAGATATTTGTTTTAACCTTGAACTCTTCATCTGGCAAATATGTACAGTGGTATTTTACAGATTGTAATGCACTCAGTTAATGTGATACAAGGCTTATTTATCTAATAAGCCCTGCTTGCTCATTGTGGTAAATATTACTAAAGCTCATCCGTGCACTAGTATTGCTGGGTCTCTGCCCCTTCCTGGACACATGGAAGGCTACATTTCCCAGCTTTTGCATGAGCTAGGATGAGAAGCGATGTGTGTTATTTCTGGGCTGAAGCATTTAGGAGCAGAGACACGAGTTTCCTATATGGCCCTCATGGAGGCATGTGTCGGGATGGAGGTGCCATAAGAGCACCTTGGAGGCTGAATCACCCCATGGGGGACAGTTGCCCTGAGGAGCTACCCATACCCGTAGGAGACTTGGTATGGATGAGAAAAAACCTGTTGTGTTGAACAACTGAAATTTGGGGGGTGTTTGTTACAGAGCATAGCCTATCTTATCCTGACTATTTCACTAACTTTTTTTTTTTTTTAACATCTTTATTGGAGTATCATTGCTTTACAATGGTGTGTTATTTTCTGCTTTATAACAAAGTGAATCAGTTATACATATACATATGTTCCCATATCTTGCCTTCACTATGACAGGGGTCCTCAATGAGCTCCAGAGCCCTTTGGTTCCTTGGGGATACCATAGGAATGCCATGAGGGAGGGAGTGAGAGGGACAAGGGAAGATGAGTAGTCAGGCTCCCCATCAACCAGAGCTTCATGTTGATCTCATTTATATATTGGGGTTTCCAGGAAGATTACTTTCGAAAGAAGCATTCAATTTCTAAAAAGTTACGTGATAAGTCACTGCTCTGTTGCAATGATTCCCTCTGAACTCTGCTCTCCTCCAGCCATTACCATTATCTCCTCTGTTCTTGACTATGCTCCTTGTCTCATCCGTGCTTTGATTAGAATCAAGACTTCACCTCTTTGCTGTGAAGCCCACCCCGGGGGCTGCAGTGACTGTCCTCACCTCATCTGCTATTCCTGCCCTGCTCCTTGATTCAATGCCTCCTCTGTAATTGCAGATGGGCTGGAGGTATTGTGGGGCACTGTGCTGGAAGCAGAAAGTAGTGGAGATCGGGAACAGTCAGGAGATACCCAGGATCAAAACTTGGTCTTAGAGGAGGGAGATGAGGGGGAATGATGTCCTTATATATGAAGTTATAGGATTTGGGAGTATCCTGTTTACATGTTCAGCAGCATGTTGAACACAGGACATCTGGGTACCATTCCCTGTTCCATCAGTGAGCAGCAGGGGACTTGCATAAGATTTATAATGTTTCCAAAGCCCCAGCTTTTTGTATGCAAATGAAGGATCAAACTAGATAAGTGAGTGTTGAACTGTGGCCCATGGAACCCTAAGCATCAAGGTTTGCTGGGAGATGGACGTGGATCTCCATGGACAGGTCTGGACCCCTCACCCCAACACAACCAAAGCCACTCCACCTTTATCATATTATTTATTGAGGTTTTAGGTAAAATGTCATTAAAAGAAAGGATTGTATTGATGTTAGACTTGAGGATAATGAGATTAAATAATTTTCAAGGGTTTTTTTTTAAGCTTGAATATTCTGGGTTTTTTCTTCTCTTTCATACATCTGTGTGTCCTTGGGAAAGTTACTTAATTGTTCAGAACCTCACTTTCCTTATGTATGAGATGAGACCACCTCAAAGTGTTGTTGTGAGAACTGAATGACTAAAACACATAAATAATTCCAGTGTAAAAAGCTCATTAATAAGTAAAGATGATGATTATAATTATTATTTAAGATATATGTGGTCATTCCATTTTATTGGGTGAGCAGAGTGAAGGCCAGAAAAATTGTGACTTAACTAAAGTTGCATCACCAGGGATACCAGAGCCTGGAGCAGAACGCTGGTGTTACCCTTGCATCCTAGCTTCTTCACACCAGCTTACTGCCTTATCTGGATATTCTTAAAGCTGTAGCCTCTGTTCTTTAGTGTTCTTCTTCCCCCTTGTTCTTCTTTGAGTTGTCTGCCCAACCTCCTAACAAAAGTTAAACCACGTCTCCCCTGATTACGTATGGATAATCAGGGCCTGTCACCCAGGAGGTAGTGAACAAACATTCTATAAATGACCGAATGGGCGGATCCCATTTTACAGATGAGGAAACTGAGGCTCTGAGTTTGCCTGCCTCTCTCAGGTTCACTGAGGGGTCAGGACCACAGCATGGCTCTGCCCAGGTGGGTACATCTCTGATCCTCTAGATTACCTGCTTCAGAATATGTCCTGGGGCATGTGTATGATCCCCGCACATTCAAGCATGTTGTTGATCGTTCTGGCTGGTGATTCCATTCTCCTAGAGCTGGCACCTTTCTTGAGACATATTGCTGTCCTCATTCACCTCACACTGTCATACTTCTTGCAAATAAAGTGTGAGTCTGCAGTGAATCCCATGTGCCACCTCCTCCCTGGACTTCACACCTTCTGCTTGGGGGTGTGGGCTTGGGAGGGTGGAAGGGAAGGGGTGGGGAGCATGCCTCCATGCCTCTAATTGGCTCTGGAACAGAGCAAGCTACAGCTCTGCCTTTTGGTTGTGAATAAGAACCAGAAGCTAAGAACAATGGACTCTGGGCATTTGTCTTATGGGGTCCTGTGGTGGGGGAGGAAGTTATGCTTTCCTTCCTTCCCCGGATGGCAGCAATGTCATCATTTTGACCCAAAAGCAGGTCTGTTACTGAGGGCACCTGCCATTTCAGCAGGATCGTCTCTTACCTCCCCCAATCTGCTACTTAGTACTCACTGGGTATCACTGAATCCTCTGAGGAACAAAACAGGCATATGGGGAGGGGGGATAAAGGGGGGTAAAATCAGGCTCCCGGCGTGAATCACAAAATGCAGTCTTCTTACAGGCTGAGAATAACCTGGCACTGAGGCTTTTACCAAAGGGTGATACACAGCAGATCACAGTGCTGCCCCCTGATCCAGCTCCTAGCAAGTTCATCATTTACATCCGAGAACAATTTCCCCATCTAGGCAAAACTCCTGACTGCAGCAAGAAGCTATGATGAACATTTACCTGGAGAATTCTGCAAAAACCTGCTGTTCTACTATTAAATGTTTGGTTTTGGTTTTTCCGCTTATAGGTCAGCCGTTGGGCCCAGAGCCTCTTCCACTTTGCACACAGATGCAGGCAGTCGAGACTCAGCCATGACTAGGCAATGCCATTGGTTGTCTTAATAACTACTCTCAGTCATTAAGATGGCTGAGTTGGATTTATCACCAACGACTGGATCGATTACTTGGTACTCAACTGCAATCTTAGTCTTTCTGTGCTTTTACTTCAGTCCTTTCATTAAGATGGATGGGCTGGTAATGCCAACCCCACGGGAGGCTGGGCCAGAGGGTGCTGTGTGAATGGAGCGTTCAAGATAACAATATTCCAGGCGTACAAGGAACAAAGAAGCAGAGAAACGGGATGCTTTGTTTCTACCCTCTGGTGCCTGGGGATCCACCCAGACTGGTGAGCGGTCTGTCTGAAGCTGGTGGTGACAGCTCACATAAAGGGACAGAGGGCACGGACGAAGACTCCCCCTTAGAGGGGTTTGCCTTTGCCAAGTGTGAACACAGGTTCATGGAGAACTTTGGCGTTCTCTTTCCCAGGCCTGGCCTTCCCATCCCATGCAAAAACAGGTCTTTGCTACTGGGGTCTCTGTCAGTCCCAGCAGGTCTCTTCCGGCCATAACTGGGAGCAGACTTTACTGGAGAAACTAAGATGTCCTTCAGGCTATGGTGATTGCCTGTGGGCCTTGGTGGGCTTCCTGGAGCAACTACAACAAAACAATGCAAGGAATAAACAGGTTTGGATCTATTTTCTAATGACTGGAGTTCACCAGCCTGGGATTCTAGAGAGGTCCTTGCCAACTGCCTGCCTTGGAATGCTCTAAGTCTGCCCTTTTCAGCCAAAGTTTCAGCCAAACTCTGCCCTCTTTCAGCTCATCTGAAAGAGGTTGGCAGGTTGTTTAAAATGATGTTTACCCCAGGCTGAGGAAGCCATCGCTTTACACGGGAAGAAGTCAAAATTCTGTGCCTGGGGAAATTATGGAAATTCATATACTTGCTATGTGCTGGCACTAGTCTGACTACTTTACATGTATATCATCTTATAGGACTTTCTTGACACCACCAACCAAGAGGGGGTATCAGGAGATGGAAGATTGACACAGCCCTTCACCATACGTGCAATTCCTACTTCTCTCTCTCTCTCACCTTTTTTTTTTTTTGCGGTACACGGGCCTCTCACTGTTGTGGCCTCTCCCGTTGCAGAGCACAGGCTCCGGACGCGCAGGCTCAGCGGCCATGGCTCACGGGCCCAGCCGCTCCGCGGCATGTGGGATCTTCCCGGACCGGGGCACGAACCCGCGTCCCCTGCATCGGTAGGCGGACTTTCAACCACTGCGCCACCAGGGAAGCCCGCTCTCTCACCATTTTTAAAGTTCAAAGCTTGGTGAAATTTATTTACTTATTTCTTTAATGAAGTATATTTGATGTACAGTATTATATGTTACAGGTGTACAATATAGTGATTCACAGTTTTTAAAGATTATACTCCATTTATAGTTATTACAAACTGTTGGCTATATTCCCTGTGTTGTACAATATATCCTTGTAGCTTATTTTCTATATCAGTTTGTATCTCTCAGCCCCCTACTCCTATATTGCCCCTCCTCCCATTTCCCTCTCCCTACTGGTAACTTCTAGTTTTTTTTTTTTTCTGTATCTGTGAGTCTATTTCTTTTTCGTTATATTCACTAGTTTGTTGTATTCTTTAGATTCCACATATAAATGATATCATTTGTGATAATGCCTCCAAGTCCATCCATGTTGTTGCAAGTGGCAAAATTTCACAACTGAAGTGATAGAGAAATTCTCCCAGGTCCTTTTGTCTCACCGTTCAAGCCTTATAAATAGCTATGTTTCTAAAAGTTCCAGCAAGCATAGTTTTAGAGAAGACAGCCCACAGAGAAGACATGGGCTGAAATATGAGCCTTGACGCTTTCCAGCAGGGCAAGGCAGGTAGCATCTCTGAGGCTTGTTCATTCACGTACTATTGCTGTGTCCACGGCTTAAGGGGCTGTGCCCTGTTCTGTGCAGATGCTAGTAACAACGGTGGTGATGACAGTTTCAATAGCAGCTTCTGCTTAATGAGCTTGGGTGGTATGGTAAGCATTGGACCCAGTGCTTTCATGCAACTTTTCATTTAGTTTTTCCATAAACCTTTAAGATAGGCAGGATCCACATGGGGAAGTTAAGGCTGAGAGTCTAATTAACTTGCCTAAAAGCCACACAGCTTGTAAATGACAGATAGAGAATCAACCTCAGTTCTGTTGGACTTCAAAGCCCACGTTTCTAACCACCAAGTCACCAAGATGACTTACACTGTAATCCTGAATTCAAGCGTTTAGGGCTGTGGAGAGGGATTAAACTGTGTATGACTAAGATTGGTGTCCTTAGAAAGATACTAGGTTATCAGACGACAGATATAAGACACTAGGAGTTCAGTCAGCAGTGTTTTCATCTGTGGAGATCAAAGAAGACTTTGTAGAGAAATGGTTATTTTAACTCCGAAATCTGGTTATGATTTGAGGATGAGGTATGCATGTGGGTGGTGGTTAGGAAGGGGCTTCTTCCATTCCGGGTGCTTTAGCAAGTGCTATGCTAGAAATTTCTGAGGGGGATGGAGGGAGGAGGGGTAGGTTCTGTATGGCACAGTGCATTCTTAGTCAAAATAAGTATTGGATTAAATATATCTGTATTTATCTTTGCAATCTATATCTACCTATACCTCTATCTATCATCTATCTATCTATCTATCCATCTATCTCTATCTACTTTCTATCTATTTATCTATCATCTATCTATCTATCATCTGTTTTATAGAAACTAATTTCATTCCTAGGAATATGTCCCTAAAAGTAACCTCACCCAGATCCATAAAGAAATATGTGCCATGATGTTTTCCACAACACTGTGTGTATGGGGAGGGGTGCGTGGTGTAGGGCAGGAGAGCCAGAGGGCATAGGCAGCGGATACATATTGAAGCTTATGACAAAGGCTCTCCTTGGCCTCACCTTAGTCAGGCTCCTCTAAACCTCCAATGCCCCAACCGTGGGCTCTCTCTTTGGCCCACGTAGCCTTGTCAGTTTTAATAAGAATCCTGCTGGGTTAGTTTAGCAAGAATCCGCCACCCTCAATATCTTATCATCCTGCCTGCATTCAGCAAGAATCCTATCAAGTCAGTTTAACCAGAATCCCCTTGTCTCTGATGTCTCCTCCTAGTGAATTTCCATCCCCAGTCCTTCACCCTGCTCCTTGGCTATAAATCCCCGGGGCCCTTGTTAAATTTGGAATGGAGTCCATTTCTATTCTGAGGTCTCTCTTCCCCTATCACAATAGTTCCTGAATAGAATTTGACTTCATCACTTTAACTTCTGCCTGGCTCTGGTGCTCCTTGATACCTGCCCTGCCACAGTTAGTGATACCAAGCAGGGCCCTGTGGGGCTCCTGGGCACAAAAGCCTTCGTGTGTCCCCCATTCCTTTGATTAGAGGAAATAGGCATCATTCAGCCTCCGTGACCTTCCCTGAGTTCCAACTGGGAGGTTCAAGCAGTTAATTAGGGAAGGGAGGGGATGCAAGACAAGGGAGGAAAAAACAGTCAAGAGAAACAATAGTGCAGCCTTGGGGCAGGGTCCTGGTTCCCCATCAAGGGATACACACAATATCTTTAAGCTGTTTTGCAGATACTGAACCCCCTGCCAAGTGGGAGAGTTTAACGATTAACAATGGTGTGCTGCCCACAAGCATGTAGACCCCAGACCAGTTGGAACCTGAAGGGTGATGATGCTGACTCTTACCTCACCACCAACCCATCAGAAGAATGTCCACAAGCTGATCACACCCTTTTTGAACCATTACTATAAAACTTCTCACTACCCCCTCCAAGTTGGAACACACAGTTTTGAGGGCATTAGCCCACTGTGGCACTTTTGCCTGGCAAAGCAATAAAGCTATTCCTTTCTACTTCACCCAAAACTCTGTCTCCAAGATTTAATTGGATTTGACTTCATAGGAGCACACATAGCTGCAGGCATACATCTTGAAAGCGTAATGCTGAGTGGAAAAAATAAAATAAAATATAAACACAATAGTATTTATATAAATTACAAATAGATGTACAAAATAACAATGTGTCTTTATAAAGACACTTACAAATAAAAAGGTAAACATTAAGCACGTAGCTATAATGCTACGTGGGATGGGAATGGAGAATGGAAATACAAAGGAATAGTTGAGTAAATTAAGGATCTACCCAAATTGAGGATGATAATGTGTTATGAATTGAGGGACATAATTGCCTCAAACCTCTGAGATTCACCCCCTGACCACCCTTCCCCCAATCCCCATCACACGCACACACCTGGCTGGGGAAGGAGAGGCATCAGGAAAGGCTGTACCTGTATGCTGATGGCAACTTAGGTGTTCATCAGGTGTGCAAGGAATTCCACGATCCTTGAACATGGATCTTCCCCCAAGATATGGACAGTATGAGCAACAAATAGGCCTAGAATCTTAGGAACTGAATATTGCATGCACAGTACACGAGGATAGAAGAGAAAGCAAGGGGCATGAGGTGGGCTGGGTAAGACATCAGTTCCTACTGGCGTGTGGGAGATGCTACTTCTATGCAGAGCTTTGGGTGTGTTGCTCAGGCAGGGGTGACCCCTTAAAAATATTGCTCCAGGACAGACACAATCTCCCTGTGGAATCCTCCTCCCTTACCTTGGAATCGCACACTGGGACTTTCTTGTGTTTTTTGCGGGACAAGGTACAACTCTTTGGAGGCTGATGTATGTCATGTGGGTTTCTAGGTAAGCTAGCCTGGGCTCTCATCTCCTACATGGCTCCTGAAACTGTCCTCTACTGTTGGAAGACTGGGACTGCCTGTCCAGAGTCCTAGAGCTCCTTCTCCCTTATTTTCAAGAGGGTTCAAGGGCATGGGACCTGGCCAACTGGATGAAGAATGACTCAGGGGCACATGGGATATATACTGGATGAGTATCCCTGTGTCCACTGTCCTATGATCCAGATCATACAATTGTCCAGGAGTCCTGAATGTGTCATCGTTTGACTTGAAGTTAGTTTCCATATTTTTAACCTAAAGGCAGTCAAAACAGTCCTGAGATTAGGATCAGTTAGAGGTATAATAGAGTGATTAGGTATAATAGAGGTATAATAGAGTCCTAATGATTCCAGGTTTTTAATAGGCCAAAGCATTTCTTGGTGGCTGGGCTGAATTCCCTCACATCATGGACCAGCTTCTGCACATCAGAGACATGCTGGAACTTGCTGGAATCATGTGGGATGAAAGTGCATAGTGGGAGCATAGAAGGGACAGTGCCCTTCAATGGCATCTTGCCCTGCCATGGTCATGGTCAGGTTTTCCCTCCAGGGGATTGCGACACCTTAACCGGTTGTTCACCTCAGATGGCAGAGCCAGCTCATCAGACAGTATCCTGGCCATTCACCTCATGAACACTCAAGAGGAAGCTTCTGATTGGCAGGTTGTTAGATCAAATTCTGAGTTTTCCTTCTCCACAACTGAAATTGCAATTGTTCCTCATGGAAGCCCATTCATTCACAAAGACAGGAGGAGTATGCCTGAAGTATTCAGCATGAGCAAGAAAACAGGGATATTGGAGTGACATGAGCAAGAGAGGGAAGTAGGTGATGAAGTTGATGGGCAAAAGCTGGGGTGCTCACAGAGGATGAAGCTGCAGGGACTTTGGCTTTTGTATGGGTGATTCGGAGACACTGCAGAGGTTAGAGCAGAGGAGTGACATGATTTGACCCAGGATTGAAACAATTTTAGAAAATAGAGACCCTGTCTTATTTACCTGTGATATGCTAGTGCAAGCACTTTCCCTGGAACATGGGAGATGCTTAATCAATTTGAACAGAATTGTAGTACATTATGAAAAATAAACAAGAAAAAAATATGACACTGTCCCAGATCATTGATAAAAGCATAAGTTGTACTTATTAAATTAAAATTTTTATTTTAAATCTCAGTGTTTACATGCTGCCCGGGACTTATATACCCATGTTCCTCTAGCTCATTCCCCAAAGGGTATCTGATGAAAGCCAGCTTTTTCTATAATATTGACACATATTATCGGTACTATCCTATTGCTGCAGAACCTCTGTGTCTACTTTGCACCTCTGCCTGGCCAGGGCAAATTGGCTTTCATCAGTTTTGTTCCTGATCCACAAGTTGTGAAAAATATTGGGCTGGTCAAAAAGATCGTTAGGGTTTTTCTCTAAGAGGTTCTGGAAAAACCCAAACGAACTTTTTGGCCAGCCCAGTACTAAGCATATTCAGATGTGAGTTATACTGGTAACCCAGACCATAACTATTACAATCCCTAGGAAATCATGAAGCCAAAATAGCTTTTCCATTCAGAAAACAAAAAAAGATTTCATCCTCTGTCCCCAGCTGACATGCATGCTCTCATGGAGGACTTGTCTTTGATCTGCTGTATTTATTATTTTTGGTTTATTTGATGTGGGTTTGTTCCCTCCTCAAGGTTGGAAGCCCACTAGAGACAAACTTCAGGAAAAAGAAGTAGACGAAGTCCTGCTTGTGAATTTCTCTGGTCTCTTGCGGCAATTCCAGAATGACCCTCTCCAAAAGGGTGCTAGTACTTTGGGTGGAAGTCTGGCTGGGAGTCCCTAAGAGGGGCAGCCTTCTTAGGACTGGAGCTCAGGGCTTCAAGTCTGAACATAGGGTTCCTGTTCCAGTTCTGCTTCCCATCAGCTGTGTGACCTTGGGCACGTCACTTCCTCTCTTCATGCAAAAGGGGTCGGGAAGAAGTGTTCAATGAGCCCCTTTCATGGGCTCAGCACTGGGTCACGTGCTAACAGTGCAGGAGAACCTAATCCCTAGAACGACTCTGAGCTGAATATGTTCCCATCTGATAGGAAAGGAAAAGGAGGCTCAGAAAGCTTCAAAGTGTCTCAAAGACAAGTGACCGATGAATGGCAGAGCTGAGTTTTGAAACCAGAATCAGTGTGTCTGCAAAGGTCACACATTTACATTGCTTCCTTCTTAGCCTGGGCTTATTCCTCTGTAAGATGAGTTTACTGCTTATTCTCCAAGGTACTTCCAGCTCCAACAATTTACAATTGAGTGGGTTGGATTCTGATAGCACAGGAATTCATTCTTAGCACCATACCTCTATTGTATGCATATCATATCCTGCTCGTCCTCTGACTCAGACTTTCCATCCCTAAAAGCTGGTCCCCCATTTCCCACCTAACATCTCACCTTCGCCTCCCATCACTGCTCTCTGCTTCGTCCCAGCACTTTTGGCTTTTGTCTCCCATGACCCGCTCATTCGTCTCTTATCCTTCCTCAAAAGCTGCTTTCTTTTTCTCCACCTACCTATGTTATTTCCTCCTCCAGAATATCCCTGTGCAATGCTCACTTTCTCTTTTTTCCAGGCTTACCTCACTTTTACCTGAGAGCTTTCTTGGTTAAATAAATTATTGGAATGACTTTGGAAAAGTCATCTCTGTATTTGGTTTTCATTTGTAAATTGAAAGCAGTGTTAGACGGTCTACCCAGCCCCTTCCAGTGCCAACTTCTGTGATTATAAACAAATCTGATCTCTTCCTTTTCCCTGTGTTCCCTCAGCAGCTGTGGACTTTGTTTTCATATGAGGTTGATTTGCAGTTTCCACCATGCTGCTTTGTTTTTATTCTTGGATTTTTGCCATGCAACAGTTAGGTGGTTCACCCTAGACTGTAAACTCTTGGAAAGGATGAAACCTGTGACCTCCTCCCCCTTATTCCCTCACTCCTATCCCTGGGCCACAGGTCAAATTAATGAACTCAGGGGTTGTTCAACAAATGCCATCAACTGTTGGACAGAAGACAGGTGGCAAGTCCCATCCAGAGCCTTGGTTGTTTTTTTATTTTTTGAAAACAAACAAACATATCTTTAGTTACACATTGGTCTTAGAATTAGGTCTTAGCTTTTGGCTTTTCTACAATTGACTCTGTTAACACAAGTTAGCTGAATCTGTGTCTATGCTCTTGATTTTGAAGAATGATCTGGATCTCCTTGTGATGGCCTCTCCTTGTGATGGCCTCTGGATTTCAGGAATGAAATTTAGGTCCTCTTGGTCTGATGGAATGAATGCATGACACTTTCAGATTCATCAGGGAGCTGTCAGCACCATTATGTTTATATTGAGGTGTGTTCTAAATGTTGCTATCTCCAGGGTGTGCTCTTGGTATTGTGGTGGTAGATGATTTGTTTATTCAGTCATTCATTCGAATATCATTTTATTGGCCACTTACTATGTGTCAGAAACTGGGGGTAAAGAGATCCATTAAACCTGGTTCTTGTTCTTTAGAAGTGTTTGGTGTAACAAGGAAATCAATACTAGAACAGTGACTATAGTGCAGAGAGATACCGTGTAATAAAGGTATCATAGAAAGTTCTGAGGACCTAGGGATTGGTTATAACCAGTGGCATCATGGAAAATGCCACAGAGGAATTGAATTTAGGGCTATGCCCTAGTGAGATTTGGCAGCAAAAAGGCAGAGGACATTCCAGGATGAAGGAACAGTCTGCACAAGGCATGGGGTGAAGGGACTGGTAAAAAGGGCCAGATGGTGAAAGGCCTTATATGTCCTACAGAGGAGCCTGTAGGCCAGAGACTCTCAAATTTTACTGGGTTGAAGGTTTACCCAGGAAGTTGGCTGAATATGAAGATTTCTGGGACCCACTGATTTGATTCAGTTGGTTTGAAGTGGGGTTCAAAAATCTATATTATAAGCCTGGCTTTTAATATTCGGATGGAGGCAGTCTGCTAATCATCTTATGCAAATATTGCTGTTTTGCACTTGGCAAAAGGGGAAATACCAAAGTGTGATGTCATCATATTGGGGTTTTAGAAAGATAAGAGTAACAAAGTATGGCAGGTGGATTGAAGAAGAAGCATTTTATTGTGAAGGTTTGCATGAGAAATATCTGAGGCCTGAACAATGGCAGCTGCTGGTGGTGATGCAGAGAGCCCAGACAGGATTTAGTGAATAAATGGAGACTGGGGAGAGGGAGGAATCACAGGTGCCTCAGGAGTTCTCACAGGAATAATTAGGATCTGTTGGTTCCATTAACAGGAAGTAAAATGTGTTTGGGGGAGAAGATAAAATGTTTGGTGTGGGACTTACGAAGTTTTTGGTGTCTGTGGAATCTACAAATAGAGATTTAATTGAGTTCTCCAAATCTGGATTTGGGAATTATAAGTATGTAGAGATAGGATTTTAAGAGTAACTCTGGAAGTGAGACTAGAGAAGGGCAAAGAAAGGCAGAGATGGGAGCCCTACAACCAAGACTGCAAAAGCAGATGGGTGGAGGAGGCTCACAGGACTCAGGAGAGGGGAGAATTTTATGAAGGGCTCTTTCTGCATCAGCCTGGGACTGAGGTACAGTTTGCCCCCTAGAGGCAAAGAGGGGAATTGCAGTAAAGAGAGCCCTAGGTGGCACTGGAAGGCAGGGGGCAGGCATCCACACGTGGTGAGCGCTAAAGGCTGTGTGAGATAAGGGGTGTGTTGAGTTGTGTGTGTATGTGTGCACCTGGGTGTGTGTGTGGCTAAGAAACATGTTCAGTTATGCAATGCAGATCTAACAGGAGCCTTCTATGTGCCAGCATCTGACAATGCAGAGTGCAAGGTGGGGGAATGGCAGCCAAAATGTGGAGCACACCCAGGGTCAAGAGTCAAAGAGCAAGGGAAAGTGAGAGCCAGGAGCTGTGGAACCGGCAGTGGCCTGGAGGCATGCCAGAGGAGGGATGCTGATACACACTGCCAGTCTGGGTGAGATTGAATGTGGCCGTAATGAGACTAATGGGAGAGGACAACAGTCCATAGGCCAAAGAGGGATGACAAAGACTAAGAAGTGGCTTGGAGATTGACATTTGGAAGGAAGGTCACCAGTGTTTTCACCGAAGCCCTCCTGAAGAGTGAATGGAATATAAGGAAGGAAGAAGAGAGGAAGGGATTCTCGAGTTGGAAGCAGGATGAGATAAGATTAGGCAATTTGGTCCATGAAGCTTATTGCCACAACTTGAGGACCTAAAAAGATTTGTTTCGGACAACTTGACTTTCAAAAGTTAGTCTTTCTTTTAAGAGCATATTAAAACTTAAAAGCATCATAACATGCTTTTCTACATATTGAAATAGCTTCTTAGCCTGTCAGTTGTTAATACTTGCTTTTCCAGGAATTTTAGGTCTTTGGTAATAAACCAAATAAATATTCTAACATAAAAAATAAAACTGTCCTTTATTACTGAAGTATTTTTTAAATAAATATCTCCCTTATGTTAACTCAGATTCGTGTGTGTGTGTGTGTGTGTGTGTGTGTGTGTGTGTGCAGGAGTGTTTGCACAAAGCAGGCGCATGTATAGATGCAGTATGTCTGTTTATTTAATCAACAAAGACATTTTGTATGCTATACTTCAGGCAATGTAGGTGTTGGCATATACCAGTGAGGAGGAAAGACATGGTGGTGCTAGTTGATATAGTTAATTGAGATTTGTATCTCTGCAGCCAAATTCTTTGCTGTTGTATGGGCAAGGGAGGAGGGGCCTAATCAGGAGGGCTCATTAGGAAGATGGGATAACTCAGTGGGCCATAAGATCAAAAAGTTTGATCTTATTCAGGGATGCACTAGTAAATGGGTTCTTTGGGGGTTGCTGGAGGAAGCCCTGGTAAGTAGTATTTGCCAATTACTGTGGTGTAAATAGTCCTACCATGTAAATCATGGCTGATTTCAAACTACCAACATGACGTCACTGATTGTGGAGCTGGGGCAAGAGATATACACAATCTGCTCCTGCAAGCCAGGACAAGCCTGCTCCCACACTGTACTGACTCTTTATACAGGTAGAGAAATAATAACGATACAAGAATTCCCCACGTTTTGAAAGTTTGCTTTGCGCTACTTCATTTTTACAAAGACCTACATTAGTGCCTGTTTTTGGTAACCGAAAAAAACCTGAAGAATTTTTGCTTTTATGAAAAAGGCAGAAAATGAAAATAGCATTCAGTGTTTGTTTTGCAGTGAGTGGTTATAGAGGCAGTGCACACCCCAGCAGTGAGAGTGGCACTGCCAATCTCCTTCCTGGAAACTACGCTCAGTATCTCAACATCAAGCTGCCAGAGCTTTGACCTGTGTCTGGAAGCATCTGTGCTTTATCTTGCAAGATGTGTCCTAAGGTAATTGCTTCTTTGCTTTATGTCATTTCAGCTTACAGAGGGTTTCATGGAATGCTCTACTTTCTGATAGAGGGAAACACCTGTAGTAATAATTCCTTTCATTTATGGTGCTATTCGTGGTTCACCAGGCACTTTGATATATTTTTCCTCAGCTGCACAATAACTTGAATGTGCTATTAGAGGATGTGATTTAAAAAATATGAACAATCCCTTTGGCTAGCCACAGGCCGTAAATTATCATCAAGAAAACTCTCTTTGGCTTAACATTCATGAACAGAGACTGTATCTTTTATGGAACAGAATACAGGATATAAAATGCTGATAACCTAAAATAAGACAAGGGAGATCTTGATTGTAGGATATCATTCAAGAGAGAAGATCTGAAAGAGGTCACAGAAAGGGAGGATTGGGTAGCCAGGTAAGGAAATTATTCAAAAGGGAGTATTGGGTAGCCAGGGAAAGAAATTGTTCAATATCATTGTTAATATCCAAGGATGTTAAAGACATATTTTTTCCTACTCCATAATTTTGCTTAGGGCCTGGCCTACTCCTAGGTCATAGATTTTGCCAGATACAGTTCATGCTCCATTATCCACCCTAATGGAGGAAAGTTGGACAACATAACTCAGAACAATGGACACATTGAAAGGTATATATAATTGGATTCACAGAGGATATAATGCTTGTTTCTTAGTATCTTTACCATGCTGTGAATGTTTTACCTATTCTCCTTCTGTAACTTAACCTGCTCATGGTAAGTCATATTGTAAAGAATTGAGAAAAGTGACATAAGTAGTACCAACCTAGATTTTTGTATATTTGTGGGGTTGGGCTGGTTATGCCTCCTTGTAAGCAATTTGATAAAATTTTATTTGAGTTACTTCTAATTAGAGGATGAAAAAACTCTTGTCCTAGAAAATGAAAACACTTTTTCTGAAAGAAACATATTTAATTCATTTGGCCATAAGCTTTTTAAAAAATAATTAATTAATTAATTAATTTTTGGCTGCGTTGGGTCTTCATCGCTGCATGCAGGCTTTCTCTAGTTGCAGTGAGCGGGGGCTACTCTTTGTTGCAGTGCGCGGGCTCTAGGCACACGGGCTTCAGTAATTGTGGCTCATGGGCTCTAGAGCGCAGGCTCAGTAATTGTGGCGCACGGGCTTAGTAGCTCCACGGCATGTGGGATCTTCCTGGACCAGGGATCGAACCCATGTCCCCTATATTGGCAGGCAGATTCTTAACCTGCACCACCAGGGAAGTCCCTGGCCGTAAACTTTAAAGTATATTCTGGTATGTGTGTGTGTATGCGTGCGTGCGTGCGCGCGCGTGCACATAAGCCCAACTTCAACTACTGCTGACTACAGAAGAAATCAATATCTGGCCACTACAGTTGTGGGCTGTTATCACTTGGTGACAGTTGATGTATTGGTGGTCGGCAATGAGGAGAATGGTGGGTGTGCATCCAATCAATTTCTAGAGCATATTTTATCTGGACAAGTAAGAATGGCTCAGCATCCCATTTGTCATTTCTGCCCTTGAAAGCAGAAGTTGATAAATGAAAATAACTTTTAGCCCACCAAAGCACATGCTTTTCTACATCCCATAGTGCAGTTTCAGGGCAGGGGGAGAGAAAAAGATAACAGCTAACCCTTAGTGGAATTTGTGGATACTGATAGTTAAGTGAGTTGGTCCTGACAATATTGAGAGGAAAATTGCCAATCAGAAAAATGCTGTAATCTCTGTCATGAACATCCTTCCTCCTTCTATCTTTGTGATGAAAACCAACACATCCTTCAAGGCTTATCTCAAATGCCACTTTTTCATGAAATATTTTTCTGATTTTCTTACCAAACATGATCTATTTTGACTTTTTCTGTTACTTGCTCTGTGCAATTATTTTTATTATTTGTCCATGCTCCCTACCAACCCTTGTAATCCCTGGGGCCAGTAACAACAAGAGTTTCACAAATAGGAGATGTTCAGTAAATATGTGTCGAATTCAATTAGTTTGAAGACACTCCAAGTACAATGGAAGACCTTCTATCCAATGCGGTTGCTACAAGTATTTTTTGTTTAATCAGAAAAAGGTAGGAGCGGACCCCAGAGAGCTTTGAGCAGCCCCACTGCTACAAATGGCCTGGTTACCATCACAACATGGAAGGAGTTGCAGCTGTCAGGGGGCGGCCCAGGCAGCCTCACACTGGTGGCACCTGCCAGTAGGGACAAGGAAGTCATAGCAACGAAGGTTTTGGAAACAGTAAAACGGTTTAATATAAGAAATGGTTATGGTTTCATCAACAGGAATGGCATTAAAGAAGATATATTTGTACACCAGACTTCCCTAAAGAGAATAAGCTCAGGAAGGACCTTCACAGTGTAGGAGATGGAGAGACCGTGTTATTTGATGTTGAAGGGGAAGAGGGTGTGGCAGCAGCAAATGTTTCCACCATGGTGGAGTTCCAGTCTGGGCAGGAAATAAGCAGCAGACCAGGAACCATCAAAGAACCACCCACGTGGTTCCCGATTACCTGCAGAAGGACCAGAACTGCAAGAGCTGATCGGGGAGAAGAATGAGGGATGAGAGAGGCTCCCAAAGGCTGGACCAGCACTGGGGACCACGCGCCTCATCTTGCCCCACACGGAGAACCCATGGGCGCCCACAACGTTCCAGTCCTCCTGGGCAGGGAGAAGGGGGAAGGTGCTGACCACCTGGGTGCCGGAGAGCAAGGTGGGCCCCTAAGAGAGATCGGGTGATTAACAATGGTTCCGCAGGAGCCCTCCTCAGGGCAGCCAAAGAGGACCGCAAGAAACAAGGTAAGGACAGTGAAGGAGAGGAAACCCAACGTCAGTGGCCACCTCTGGGGGAGTACCGCCACATCTGCAATTACAGATGCGGATGCCCGGGGAGCCTAAAGCACAACATGGCAAAGAGACAAAAGCAGCTGAGAATTCCTTCGTGCGAGGCTTGGCAGGGTGAGGCTGAGAAAATGCCGGCTTACCATTTCTACCATCTTCCTGTTTAGCCATCTAACAAGAAGAAATGAATATGAAATTCCAGCAATAAGAAATGAACAGAAGATTGGAGCTGAAGACCTTAAGTGCTTACTTTTTGCCCATTAGAGCCGATAGCTAGAACCATCTGCATTATTCATTTCATTAAGGGAAAACGCAAGGTCTAACCAAGTGAATCATTATTGTCTCAGTGAAAATGGCTACAGAGAGGTAAGGTATTTGGAGTAAGAGGTTGTCCATATCCTACTAGCAAATTAGAAGGCTTGCTAGCAAGGTCATAGGCTATTGGGATGTTGGTTTTCTCTCAAGCTGCAAGGGTAAGGAACCAGGCATTAGCTCTCTTGGGGAGGAATTTGCTCTTGGACAGGAACTGGCCTGTGGTGAAAAGTCATCCCTCATCCCTCTGACTCCATTTAGGTGTGCTGATGAAATGCTCACTTCCATAGAAGACAGCTCTCCTCGCCGCCAGCCTTGTCTGTTTAGAAGGGGTAAATAGTTTCCCAGTTACATTATGTCTGTAAGGCACGTGAGAGAGGATTGTGGAATCTGTTTTCACATCCTAGCTGTGACTGGGGCAAGCACTATGAATTGTCTTCTCTGTGCTGGGGGGTGGGGGATGGATTGGATGGGGAAGAGGGAGAATACAGGGGATTTATACTCACTGATCCATCCATCTAGACTTACTTCCCCATGTCTGGTGCAGCTCAGTGTGGTTGAGGGTCTGTGAATCAAAGCAATGCAGTTCTGGTGTCCCAAGAGCCTGGCTTGTGAAAAACAATCAGCTCACCAGCCACTGTGTTAGTAGCAGCAAGAGAATTGCTATTTCTTCAACCACCCCCTCTACTGAGTATGCTTCTGGAGTAGCCAGAGCTAAGGGAATGGGTGATGTAAACCTAGATGAAGTGGGTGTCAGGTAGATCTAACCCTGATCTAAACAAGTGGCAAGGCTGGACCACCCGATTCATTTGGACCACTATGAACAGTGTTAGGAACACACACCAAAAGCTGATTTCAGAGAGAGAACGTTTGTTAGGAGATGATTTTTGTTTTGAGCACTGTTGGTTTGCTTGCAAATGACAACAAAGAAAGTAATAATCAGAAGAGAAAGTAGCTATCTTTTGTCCTCCTCTGGTTTGTGGTAAATAAATGAACCAATCATATTAAATTTCTAGGATACTCTTTATTTTATAGTCGTTCTGCTTCGTAGATTCCCTCCAGGAAGATGTGTGAGACACCAGGCTGCAGATTGGAAGAGGCTGTGTTAAGTAAGACGATCAGGGTCATTAGAGCTTTGCAGACATCAGAAATGAAGTGATTGGCCTCCAGGTTGCCCTCAGCATCCTCAGAAGTTAACTGTTTTCTCCAAGGAGCTCAGGGAACCCAACCGCCTTCTCCTTGAAGCCCAGATCTAGCCCTGTAGTTTAAGAATCTGAGGCTGTGTGCACAGTGGCAAAATCATGGTTTTATGGCTCTTACCTGATTTCTCCGTGATGTGTGGGTGAAAACACCTAAACGTAAGGGGAGGCCTCAATGTAATTAGCTTGTGAGAATCTGGAGTCCACGAGTTGGCTTGCTTCTTGGCTGTAATCAGAAGGAGGACAGGGTAAAATGAAATCTCATGGAAGAATCAGTGAAACATTAAGAGCGAAGTGATATTCCACACTGAAACAAACTACTGTCCTCAATTTTAAGGGTGTGAGAAATATCGTGTGGTTTATTTCTCTATCCGAAGCCTGAGAAAGGGGAAGCAATTATCTCTCTGTTGCTATTCATAAATAGGCTTTTATCTGTGGAAACTTGAAACACACAACTCACAAACTGTGGTGAAATGAGATACTAAGACTACTTGGTAGAAGAGGACCTTCAAGATGGCAGAGGAGTAAGACGTGTAGATCACCTTCCTCCTGACAAATACATCAAATATACAACTACATATGGAACAACTCCTACAGAACACCTACTGAACGCTGGCAGAAGGCCTCAGACTTCCCAAAAGGCAAGAAACTCCCCATGTACCTCGTAGGGCAAAAGAAAAAAGAAGAAACAGAGGCAAAAGAATACGGATGGGACCTGAACCTCTGGGAGGGAGCTGTGAAGGAGGAAAGTTTCCACACAATAGGAAGCCCCTTCACGGGTGGAGATGGGAGGGTGGCGGAGGGGGGAAGCTTCGGAGCTACAGAAGAGAGCACAGAACAAGGGTGCAGAGGGCAAAGCAGAGAGATTCTCGCTGACCAGCACTCACCAGCCCGAGAGGCTTGTCTGCTCACCTGTTGGGGCGGGCAGGGCTGGGAGCTGAGGCTTGGGCTTCAGAGATCAGACCCCAGGGAGGGGAGTGGTGTTGGCTGTGTGAACACAGCCTGAAGAGGGCTAGTGCACCACATCTAGCCAGGAGGGAGTCCAGTAAAAACTCTGGACCTGCCTAAGAGTCAAGAATGTTTCTGGGTGTGCAAGGAGAGGGGATTCAGAGCACTGCCTGAACGAGCTCCAGAGACAGGTGCAAGCTGCGGCTATCAGTGCAGACACCAGAGACGGGCATGAGACGCTAAGGCTGCTGCTGCTGCCACCAAGAAGCCTGTGTGCGAGCACAGGTCACTATCCACACCTCCCCTCCCAGGAGCCTGTGCAGCCCGCCACTGCCAGAGTCCCGTGATCCAGGGACAACTTCCCCGGGAAAACACATGGTGTGCCTCAGGCTGTTGCAATGTCATTTCAGCCTCTGCCACCGCAGGCTCGCCCCACATCCGTACCCCTCCCTCCACCCGGCCTGAGTGAGCCAGAGCCCCCTAATCTGCCGCTCCTTTAACTCCCTCCTGTCTGGGCGAAGAAAAGATGCCAGAAGGTGACCTACATGCTGAGGACAGGCCAAAACCAAAGCTGAGCCCCAGGAACTGTGCGAACAAAGAAGAGAAAGGGAAATTTCTCTGTACAGCCATAGGAGCAGTGGATTAAATCTCCACAATCAACTTGATGTACCTGCATCTGTGGAATACCTGAATAGACAATGAATCATCCCAAAATTGAGGTGGTGGATTTTGGGAGCAACTATAGACTTGAGGTTTGCTGTATGCGATTGACTAGTTTCTGATTTTTATGTTTATCTTAGTTTAGTTTTTAATACTTGTTATCATTGGTGGATTTGTTTATTGGTTTGGTTGCTCTCTTCTCTTTTTTTTTAAATTACTTTTTAATTTTTTTATTTTAATAATATATTTTTAAATTTTTAATTTTAATAACTATTTTATTTGATTCTTTCTTTCTTTTTTTCTCCTTTTTCTTCTGAGCCATGTGGCTGACAGGGTCTTGGTGCTCTGGCCAGGTGTCAGGCATGAGCCTCTGAGGTGGGAGAGCTGAGGTCAGGACATTGGACCACCAGAGATCTCCCAGCCCCACATAATATCAGTCAGAGAGAGCTCTCCCAGTGATCTTTGTCTCAACGCCGAGACTCAGCTCCACTCAACGACCAGCAAACTCCAGTGCTGGACACCCTGTGCCAAACAGATAGCAAGACAAGAAACGTTTAACAAGGACCTAGAACTACTAAAGGGCAAACAAACAATGATAAAAAACACAATACATGAAATTAACAATTCTCTAGAAGGAATCAATAGCAGAATAACTGATGAAGAAGAATGGATAAGTGACCTGGAATATAAAAGAGTGGAAATAACTACCACAGAGCAGAATAAAGAAAAAGAATGAAATGAATTGAGGACAGTCTTAGAGACTTCTGGGACAACATTAAATGCACCAACATTCGAATTATAAGGGTCCCAGAGAAGATGAGAAAAAGAAAGGGACTGAGAAAATATTTGAAGAGATTATAGTTGAAAACTTCCCTAATATGGGAAAGGAAATACTCAATCAAGTCCAGGAAACACAGAAAGTCCCATACAGGATAAATCCAAGGAGAAACACACCAAGACACATATTAATCAAACTATCAAAAATTAAATACAAAGAAAAAATATTAAAAGCAGCAAGGGAAAAACAAAAAATAACATACAAGGGAGTCCCCATAAGGTTAACAGCTGATATTAGAGCAGAAACTCTGCAAGCCAGAAGGGAGTGGCAGGACATACTTAAAGTAGTGAAAGGGAAAAATCTACAACCAATATTACTCTATCCAGAAAGGATCTCATTCAGATTTGACAGAGAAATTGAAACCTTTACAGACAAACAAAAGCTAAGAGAATTCTGCAGCACCAAACCAGCTTTACAACAAATGCTATAGGAACTTCTCTAGGCAGGAAACACAAGAGAAGGAAAAGACTTGCCATAACAAACACAAAACAATTAACAAAATCGTAATAGGAACATACATATCAATAATAACCTTAAATGTAAATGGATTAAATGCTCCAAACAAAAGACATAGACTGGTGGAATGGATATAAAAACAAGACCCATATATATTCTGTCTACAAGAGACCCACTTCAGACCAAGGGACACATACAGACTGTAAGTGAGGGGATAGAAAAAGATATTCCATGCAAATGAAAATCAAAATAAAGTTTTAGTAGCAATTCTCTTATCAGACAAAATAGACTTTAAAATAAAGACTATTACAAGAGACAAAGAAGGACATTACATAATGATCAAGGGATAAATCCAAGAAGAAGATATAACAATTGTAAATATTTATACACCCAACATAGGAGCACCTCAATACATAAGGCAAATGCTGACAGCCATAAAAGGGAAAATCGACAGTAGCACAATCATAGCAGGGGACTTTAACACCTCACTTTCACCAATGGACAGAGGATCCAAAATGAAAATAAATAAGGAAACACAAGCTTTAAATGACACATTCAACAAGATGGACTTAATTGACATGTATAGGACATTTCATCCAAAAACAACAGAATACACTTTCTCTCAAGTGCTCATGGAACATTCTCTGGGGTAGATCATATCTTGGGTCACAAATCAAGCATTGGTAAATTTAAGAAAATTGAAATTGTATCAAGTATCTTTTCCGACCACAATGTTATGAGACTAGATATCAATTACAGAAAAAATAAACTGTAAAAAATACAAACATATGGAGACTAAACAATATGCTTTTAATAACCAAAAGATCACTGGAGAAATCAAAGAGGAAATCAAAAAATACCTAGAAACAAATGACAATGAAAACACAACAAACCAAAACCTGTGGGATACAGCAAAAGTAGTTCTCAGAGGGAAGTTTATAGGAATACAGCCCTACCTCAAGAAACAAGAAACATCTCAAACAAACAACCTAATCTTACACCTAAAGTGATTAGAGAAAGAAAAACAAAAAAACCCCAAAGTTAGCAGATGGGAAGAAATCATCAAAAATAAATGAAGGAAATGATAGCAAAGATTAATAAAAAAACTAAAAGCTGGTTCTTTGAGGAGATAAACAAAATTGATAAACCATTAGCCAGACTGATCAAGAAAAAAAGGGAGAAGACTCAAATCAACAGAATTAGATATGAAAAAGGAGATCTAACAACTGACACTGCAGAAATACAAAGGATAATGAGAGATTACTACAAGCAACTCTATGCCAATAAAATGGACAAACTGGAAGAAATGGACACATTCTTAGAGAAACACAATCTTCTGAGACTGAACCAGGAAGAAATAGAAAATATAAACAGACCAATCACAAGCACTGAAATTGAAACTTTGAATAAAAATCTTCCAACATAGAGAAATGCAAATCAAAACTACAATGAGATATCATCTCACACCAGTCAGATGGCCATCATCAAAAAATCTAGAAACAATAAATGCTGGAGAGGGTGTGGAGAAAAGGGAGCACTCTTTCACTGTTGGTGGGAATGTAAATTGGTTCAGCCACTGTGGAGAACAGTATGGAGGTTCCTTAAAAAACTGCAAATAGAACTACCATATGACCCAGCAATCCCACTACTGGGCATATACCCTGAGAAAACCATAATTCAAAAAGAGTCATATACCAAAATGTTCATTGCAGCTCTATTTACAATAGCCAGGACATGGAAACAACCTAAGTGTCCATCATCAGGTGAATGGATAAAGAAGATGTGGCACATATATACAATGGAATATTACTCAGCCATAAAAGGAAACGAAATTGAGCTATTTGTAATGAGGTGGATAGACTTAGAGTCTGTCATACAGAGTGAAGTAAGTCAGAAAGAGAGAGACAAATACCGTATGCTAACACATATACATGGAATTTAAGAAAAAAAAATGTCATGAAGAACCTAGGGGTAACACAGGAATAAAGACACAGACCTACTAGAGAATGTACTTGAAGATATGGGGAGGGGGAAGGGTAAGCTGTGACAAAGTGAGAGAGAGGCATGGACATACATACACTACCAAATGTAAGGTAGATAGCTAGTGGGAAGCAGCCGCATAGCACAGGGAGATCAGCTCAGTTCTTTGTGACCACCTGAAGGGGTGGGATAGGGAGGGTGGGAGGGAGGGAGATGCAAGAGATATGGGAACGTATGTATACATATAACTGATTCATTTTGTTGTAAAGCAGAAACTAACGCACCATTGTAAAGCAATTATACTCCAATAAAGATGTTAAAAAAAAAAATCTTCCAATAAACAAAAGCCCAGGACCAGATGGCTTCACAGGTGAATTCTGTCAAACATTTACAGAAGAGCTAACACCTAACCTCTCAAACTCTTCCAAAATATAGCAGAGGGAGGAACACTCCCAACCTCATTCTACGAGGCCACCATCACCCTGATACCAAAACCAGACAAAGATGTCACAAAGAAAAGAAAACTACAGACCACTATCACTGATGAACATAGATGTAAAAATCCTCAACAAAATACAAGCAAACAGAATCCAACAGCACATTAAAAGGATCATACACCATGATCAAGTGGGGTTTAACCCAGGAATGCAAGGATTCTTCAGTATATGCAAATCAATCAATGTGATACAACATATTAACAAATTGAAGGATGAAAACCATATGATAATCTCAATAGATGCAGAAAAAGTTTCTGACAAAATTCAACACCATTTATGATAAAAACCCTCCAGAAAGTAGGCATAGAGGCAACTTACATCAACATAATAAAGGCCATATATGACAAACCCACAGCCAACATCGTTCTCAATGGTGAAAAACTGAAACCATTTCCACTAAGATGAGGAACAAGACAAGGTTGCCCACTCTCACCACTATTATTCAACATAGTTTTGGAAGCTTTAGCCACAGCAATCAGAGAAGAAAAAGAAATAAAAAGAATCAAAATGAGAAAAGAAGAAGTAAAGCTGTCACTGTTTGCAGATGACATGATACTATACATAGAGAATCCTGAAGATGATATACCAGAAAACTACTAGAGCTAATCAATGACTTTGACAAAATAGGAGGATACAAAATTAATGTACAGAAATCTCTTGCATTCCTATACACTAATGATGAAAAATCTGAAAGAGAAATTAAGGAAACACTCCCATTTACCACTGTAACAAAAAGAATAGAATACCTAGGAATAAACCTACCTAAGGAGAAAAAAGACCTGTATTCAGAAAACTATAAGACACTGATGAAGGAAATTAAAGATGATACAAACAGATGGAGAGATATACCATGTTCTTGGATTGGAAGAATTAACATTGTGAAAATGACTATAGTACCTAAAGCAATCTACAAATTCAATGCAACCACTGTCAAACTACCAATGGCATTTTTCACAGAACTGGAACAAAAAAATTCACAATTTGTATGAAAACCCAAAAGACCCCAAATAACCAAAGCAATCTTGAGAAAGAAAAACGGAGCTGGAGGAATCAGGCTCCCTGACTTCAGACCACACTACAAAGCTACAGTAATCAAGACAGTATGGTACTGGTACAAAAACAGAAATATAGATCAATGGAACAGGATAGAAAGCCCAGACATAAACCCACACACATATGGTCACCTTATCTTTGATAAAGGAGGCAAGAATATACAGTGGAGAAAAGACAGCCTCTTCAATAAGTCATGTTGGGAAAACTGGACAGCTACATGTAAAAGAATGAAATTAGAACATTCCCTAACACCATACACAAAAATAAACTCAAAATGGATTAAAGACCTAAATGTAAGGCCAGACACTATAAAACTCTTAGAGGAAAACACAGGCAGAACACTCTATGACATAAATCACAGCAAGATCCTTTTTGACCCATCTCCTACAGAAATGGAAATAAACACAAAAATAAACAAATGGGACCAAATGAAACTTCAAAGCTTTTGCACAGCAAAGGAAACCATACACAAGATGAAAAGACAACCCTCAGAATGGGAGAAAATATTTGCAAATGAAGCAACTGACAAAGGATTAATCTCCAAAATATACAAGCAGCTCATACAGCTCAATATCAAAAAAACGAACAACCCAATCCAAAAATGAGCAGAAGGCCTAAATAGACATTTCTCCAAAGAAGATATACAGATGGCCAACAAACACATGAAAGGATGCTCAACATCACTAATCATTAGAAAAATGCAAATCAAAACTGCAATGAGGTATCATCTCACACTGGTCAGAATGGCCATCATCCAAAAATCTACAAACAGTAAATGCTGGAGAGGGTGTCGAGAAAAAGGTGCCCTCTTGCACTGTTGGTGGGAATGTAAATTGATACAGCCACTATGGAGAACAGTATGGAGGTTCCTTAAAAAACTAAAAATAGAACTACCATACGACCCAGCAACCCCACTACTGGGCATATACCCTGAGAAAACCATAATTCAAAAAGAGTCATGTACCTCAATGTTCATTTCAGCACTGTTTACAATAGCCAGGACATGGAAGCAACCTAAGTGTCCATTCACAGATGAATGGATAAAGAAGATGTGGCACATGTATACAATGGGATATTACTCAGCCATAAAAAGAAACGAAATTGAGGTATTTGTAGTGAGGTGGATGCACCTAGAGTCTGTCATACAGAGTGAAATAAGTCAGAAAGAGAAAAACAAATACTGTATGTTAACACATCTATATGGAATCTAAAAAAAAAAAAAGGTTCTGAAGAACTTAGGGGCAGGACAGCAATAAAGATGCAGACGTAGAGAATGGACCTGAGGACACAGGGAGGGGGAAGGGTAAGCTGGGAAGAAGTGAGAGAGTGGCATGCACATATATACATTACCAAATGTAAAATAGCTAGCTAGTGGGAAGCAGCCGCATAGCACAGGGAGATCAGCTCAGTGCTTTGTGACCACCTAGATGGGTGGGATAAGGAGGGTGGGAGGGAGCCACAAAAGGGAGAAGATATGGGGATATATGTATACGTACAGCTGACTCACTTTGTTATACAGCAGAAACTAACACAACAACGTAAAGCAATTATACTCCAATAAAGATGTTTAAAAATAAAAAAAGACTACTGGGTAGAGGTGCGTTACAAACGGTCAAATAATTAATGTACATGAAAGTACGTTGTAAACACAAACTGTGCACTGTGATATTTACTACTATTGTCGTGATTTTTCTGTGGCTATAGAACTTGAGGCAGCGTTTTTAATTCCATTGTATTTTCCTCCTTTCGGTGATCACTTAGGACCATACCTGATCGGGGAAAGGGCTGGTGTGGTGGTGGGGAAAATGTAGCATTCTAAGATATTGTCCCCAAAGGAGCACTAATGATATTCCTTTTCTCTCACGTATATAATGTGTGTTTCCTGTCCTCAACCTAAACATTGACTAGTCCAGTCCAGACCACAACACATTTGAGAAAAGAAGAGCTCAGAGAAATTACTCAGCACCTTTGTTAACAATAAAAATAGTACTAGTAGTAACTTTTTTATTATTATTGCAACCGTTTATTGTTCAATTATTTGCAAGTTTGATTAAGCAAGAGTGTGTTTCCTCTCAATTGTAAATAGTTCTCTGTTTTTGTTTTACTGGTGGGTGGAGGGAGGGTTAGGAATATAAGTTTGTTCCCTGAGTAAATGGGTCAGACCTTTAGTATTGATAGAAGTGTGCGTCCCTATGATTGGCGGCATCATAGTGAACATAAGCAACTTGGTAACTAAATCGCTTTAAATAGCTACAAAGGTTTTAGTTCTGTGTTGATTAAGTTACTATTTATCTAAAGTTATGTGTATTTTTTGAAGTTATATTTATAAACAAAACATTAAGTTTATACATAAAATTTAATTTAATTCTACAGCAGTCCAAACAGAGAGATATTCTTATCTGTGTTATTCAGATGAGGACACCGAAATGTAGAGAGGCACGGTAATTTGCCCAAGGTCGACTTTGGAAATGATGAAACTGAGATTTTCATCTGCTTTTACATGAAAAGTACTGGAAACAATTTTTCTTTTTTAAGCCAATATTTTAAGCAAGAGTTGAAATAAAACCAGGAAAGTCTAAAGGCCAATTTACAACCTGATTTCTTCTTTGCCTTGGAACACTGAGTGAAAATTGCTGAGTCTTTAGTGTGGAGGCAGCATTTGAAGTTCAAGACAGGGGAAAATCCTGATGCCGGGAGTTGTCTCATGTTTGCCTTTAAACTCTACTGGCCTGGAGCTCCAGCCCTGGAGTCGGATTTATTAATCACCCATTATGTGCCTGGTACTGCAGATGGAAAGTGCTGGCTTTACAGCTGACAAAGCACACTTGCTTACATAAATCCCCACACTGAATCCTGGATCCAACTCAGCAGGGGAGCAGGAAACTAGGGCTCAGAAAAATGAAGATCTAGACTTAGAAAGTGGCAAAGAAAGGACTCACATGAGATCTTCCGCTCTCTGCCTGAGGGCTAGCTTTGCTGCTTGTGCTCTTTTATGAAGGATGCACACAGAGCTCATCATACCACAAAACGTTTCCTATCCCATTTTCGTCCATAAAACTCTGCCTTTTTTTCTTTTCTTTTTTTTTTTTTTTTTGGTGCTTTCTGATACCTCTTTTGAATTGAGTTCTTTAGCATATATAGGGTTGGTTTGAACTGCCTTACTTTGTATGCCGCTAATAAATGTATGTCACTTTTTTCCTTAAAAAATGCTGTCCAATTAGAGTGACTGGACGGTGCTTTTCTATCTCTCTTTGAATCTGTCTGTAGCATTCAACAGTGCTTAAAACAGTTTAATTAATTAACTCTTTGAATATAATCTTCATCCAGTTTTCCTTCTCTTTTAGACTTAGTCTCTAAAAGGTCCAGAAACTAGTTAGCATCCCAAGGGCCTCTGAATGGTCCACGTGGTTTTCTATGTGGTGCCTATCTTCTTGTTTCCTTGAAGACATGCATCTCCCTCAACTGGTGTAGCACTTTGCTGCCTTCATCATGGGTATTATTTAAATTTTTTAAATTAAATATCTTAATTATTTTTTTCTCATTATGGAAAATTTCAAACATATACAGAAGTAGAGATTACTATAATGAAGCCAATGTACCCACCTTCAAAAATGATCATTTCATGGACAGCCTTCCTTCATTTGTACACGAACAGGATTATTTTGAAGTAAATTTCAAATATCATAGCAGTTCATATCCAAAGATTTCATATGCATCTCTAGAATATAAGGACTACTTTAAAAAGCATAACCATAATATTATTACCACAAATCTATAGTAATTCTTTAATACAATTAAATATCCATTTATTGTTTGTATTTCACTGGCTGTTTTTTAAATTGTTTTAGTTTGTTTATTTGAATTGGATTCCAAAAATCTCCCAGATGTGTCTTTGGTCGATATAACTCTTTAAGTGTCTTTTACTTTATATATTTCCTCTCCATCTCCTTTTTTTTTTCTTGTGGTCTATGTTAAAGAAACGATCTGCTTTTGCTATAGAGTTTCCAATAATAAATTAGATTCTACAGAAATCACTCCTGGTTTGATAGCTGTTCTCAGATTGGCCCACTATGATTTCTGCTTTCCAATGAGTACCTGTGGGTCATTTTGAGTTCTGTTTTCAGGGTTGTCTAAAGCCCAGTTGCCTCTCTTCCATTTTTTCTTGTATGGGGTTTTGGAACTATCAGTGATTTGTCTCCATACCAGTTTTATTTGAGAGTTTGTAGAAATACATTTTTATCTTGTTTTGCTGTAGCAGTCTTTATAAAATTGAAGTATAGTTGATTTACAATGTTGTGTTAGTTTCAGGTGTACAGCAAAGTGATTCAGTTTTATGTATATATATATACATATTCATTTTCAGATTCTTTTTCATTATAGGTTATTACAAGATATTGAATATAGTTCCCTGTGCTATACACTAGGTCCTTGCTGTTCACCTGTTTTATATATAGTGGTGTGTATCTGTTAATCCCAAACTCCTAATTTATCCCTCCCCCCATTTCCCCTTTGTTTTCTATGTCTGTGAGTCTGTTTCTGTTTTGTAAATAAGTTCATTTGTATCATTTTTTTAGATTCTACATATAAGTGATATCATATGATATTTGTCTTTGTCTGACTTACTTCACTTAGTATGATAATCTCTACGTCCATCCACATTGCTGCAAATGATATTATTTCATTCTTTTTTATGGCTGAGTTATATTCCATATATATATATATATATATATATATATATATATACAAGACATATATATATATATACATATATATATATATACAACATCTTTCTTTATCCATTCATCTGTCAACGGGCATTTAGGTTGCTTCCATGTCTTGGCTATAGTAAATTGTGCTGCTAGGAACATAGGGGTACATGTATCTTTTCAAATTATATTTTTCTCTGGATATATGCCCAGAAGTGGGATGGATGGATCATATGGTAATTCTATTATTAGTTTTTACTGATAAAACAGCCATACTTTCTCTATAATGGCTGCACCAATTTACATTCCCACCAACAGTGTAAGTGGGTTCCTTTTTCTCCACACCCTCTCCAGCATTTGTTATCTGTAGACTTTTTAATAGTGTGAGGTGATACCTCATTGTAGTTTTGACTTGCATTTCTCTAATAATTAGCAATGCTGAGCATTTTTTCATGGTCATCTGTATGTCTTTGGAGAAATGTACATTTAGGTCTTCTGCCCATTTTTTTGATTGTGTTATTTGGTTTTTTTTTTGATATTGAGCTGTTTAAGCAGTAAAACCAGATTTTTATTCAAAACCATACAATAAGGGAAAAGACACTTCAGTATAGAACTAAACTCAGTTCTGGAAACAACTGGGGATTTATAGCCAAGGAGCAGGGTGAAGGGGTTGTTGGATGGAAAATTACCAGAAGGAGACATCAAGAGTGGGGGGATTCTTGCTAAACTCACTTAATAGGATTCTTGTTGAATCCCATTCAGCATGGCCAGGCTGATCCCACATCAAGGGTGGGAGGATTCTTGCTAAACTGAGTTAACAGGATTCTTGCTACAGCTGGACCGGGCAAGACAAAGACAGAGCCCAAGAGCAAGATGTAGTTGAAAAGAGGGCCCAGAGAGGCCCATCTGAAGTTTGGTCAAGAAGAGAGTCTTTTTCAGAGTGTACAATCAGTTACATCTAGACTGTGGGAAACTACAGATTAAATGGCCTTGACTCTTAACACATAAATTGTAAGGAAAAGAATGGGACAGAGGGAGACCTGTAGATTAACAGACAACAAATTAAAAATAATAAATAAGCAATAGTAAACTATTGAGACGAGGGTTATACACAAGGTGTAGTGGTTGAATAGTAGCCCTAAAAAGTATATCTAAGTTCTTACAGCCTAGTACCTGTGGATATGACATGATTTGAACATGGGATCTTTGCAGATGTAACTAAGTTAAAGATCTTGGGATGAGATCATCTTGGGTTTAGAGTGGGTCCTATATCAATGACTGGTGTCCTAATAAGAGAAGGAGAGGGAGACTTCTACGCACATAGACACAGAGGAAAAGGCCATGTGAAGATGGAGGCAGAGATGGAGGGAAGCTACAAGCCAAGGAATGCCAAGGATTGTCAGCAGCCACCAGAGGCAAGGAGAGAGGCCTAGAATGAATTCCCTCTTGGAGACTTTGGAAGAAATCAACTCTGCCAACATCTTGATTTTAGGTTTCTGGACTCTAAAACTGTGAGAGACCAATTTCTGTTTCTTTATGGTACCATAACAAATTATGGCTGCCCTAGGAAAATAATACCCATAGGCATATCAAGATATACAAAGAAGTGATTACCACACAAGACAGAATTATTTCCTTGTGCAAGGAGGAAGTGGGGATTAGAATGAGGCACATGGAAGTCTTATTCAGAGGCTGAAATGTTCTGTTCTTGATCTAGGTGATGGAGACAATGTTATCTACCTTACAAGAATTCCTTGAGTGCTACCATTGTTTTATGTGCTTTTCTATTTCTGCGTACTATTTTCAATAAAAAAGTTTTTAAAGTCCACAGACAATCTGTCTATGGCTCCACTCCCACACAGAATTCCTGCCATTCTTTCTAGAAGGAAATACATATGTCTGATAATTTATTCTTGATGAAACCATGCTAACTATGTCTTCTATTGTTTCCTACCATTTCTTCCAATTAATGTCTTGTCATTAATATCAGTAACTGATTTTATTTCTCAGTTGTATATTCTGTTTGACCTCTTTTAAAGAAATGCCTTTCACTGCCTGTTTTGAAGTAACTGGCCCACCCCAAAATGCATGTCCTCACTCTTTACAGATTTACACACACCATTTAAAAAGACAATCTTGAACTACTTCCTTCCCCAGTCCAATTTAGTTTTTCACCTTCACATCATAAATGATGCATATTCCATATCACAGCTGACCTTTTAAAATATGTTATCAAAATGGAGACTAAAAATAGCAATAAGCACTTCTCCTTGGGTTTTTAATATTACATTTTATTTGCTTTTTATTTTCTCTCTCTCTAGGATGGAAAAATCCTTCTTGACCCACTGCCACTCTTCTTTCGGGTGATAAAAAAAGCAAAGGTTTCTCCATTGCCTTCTTGTATCTTATTAGATATACTGTTTATTGCTTATCCACACCAAAGTGCATAAATCACTATAAAAATCATATTCCATTTCCCAGGAACCATATTGAACTTTAACAAGTAGTTCTCCAGCTCATGACTGATATGTCAGTCTTCTGAAAGGAAGTCTATATGCATTGTGGAGCTTCCTTTGCTTACTCACTAATTTTCTATAATTTTTTTCCTTGGGAGGAACTTATGAAGACTGGTATAAAATGAAATTGAAACGAATCAATAAAAGCCCCCAAATTCCAGGACCAGAGGCATTGTATGGGCATATGAAGTGGCTTACCTTTGGTTTTTCTCTCTCTCTCTCTCTCTGTTTCTCTTAATCTCTCTGTCTCCTCCCTCTCTTCTCCCTTCTCTCTGCCCATCAGAAGTAGAGAGATACCAGATTGGGTTAGTCTTGGATTCTAGCTCTGATTCTCCTCTACTTGGCTGTATGCATTTGGACAATGTGTTTCAAAACTCTTGGTCTCTCCTTTCTCAGATATATTCTGGGAAAAGAAATCTTTGTTCAAATCAACCCTCTTCAGAAGTCCAACGACTAAAACAGATGTAAGCAGAAATGATTTGTGTGTGTAGTGTGTGTATATACTTGTTGAATGTAGTGAGGAAAAGGAGCAAGCCCTGACAATCGTACTTTGTCCCATGTCCCTTGCACAGTATAGGGCCAGCCCTTGTGCTAACTGATTTCTTGGGTCCCTTCTACTTGAGTATTTCTGTTTATAAGTTAGTTTATGAGCTTAATCATGGATATAACTAGTGAAATACTGACTTAAGGAAATACTTATCTGATTCTGTTTTGGTTTTAAACATGTATTTTAGAATCTGTTATTGTTAGAAATATGGGAGCCTTAATGTATTTTGAAAATATATGTATGTGTATATATATATATATATATATATATATATATATATACATAATCTCACTTGCAATTCTGTTATTTTCTCTAGGTTACCAAATTGTTGCAATGATAGTGGTTTGCAGGAACCTTTAATAAATGGATATCAGCAGGTTATAATCATTTTTATTAAACATAGAGTTCTGGAAATTCTTCCTGTGATGGACCCTGGGCTAGGTGCTATGCTGGTATTTAATTAGTAAGCTTTAGTACAAATCTCAATGGTTTATGACAACAAACATTTATTTCTCACTTACGTTACATGTCAGCAGCTGCAGGCTGGCTGCTATACCTGCACTCCATATACCTCCTCATTCCATGACCCAGGTCAAAGGAGCAGGCTTTATTTGGTGTCCTTTTGGCATAAGAAATGATCAAGAGAGCCTGGAAAACTTCACAATGTGTTTTAAAGCTTCTGCTTTGGTGTGACATATATCATTTTTGCTTATATTCTGTTTCCTAAAGGAATTGCTTGACCAAGCTCACCATCAATGACGTGGGAAAATACATTGCCCCTTCTTCCAGGGGACATTGCAAGTCCTATGGTAATGGTCAAAGTATAAATTCCTCTTATAGTGAAGGGCAGGGAGTAAATCATTGGAAAAAAATACTACAATCTAAGTTAATAAGTTACTAAGTTAATCAGACAAAAACCCAGCCTTCCAGGTGCTTATAGTTTAGTGAAGGAGAGAAAACATACACACAAACAGCCAGAACACAGAGATGAGTCTGACAATAGCCATAGCAAAGATAACGAGAAAATGCTGTGTGTGCTCATAGAGAGGAAGGTCATCTGAGCGTGATCGAAGACGTCATAGAGGGATTGTATCAATCAGTTGAATTTACTGAAAATAGTATAGTTTGAACATGGAGGCAAAAGGTATAACCTAGGGAGAGGAAACAATATGTATAAGAGTATAACAGTGGAAAAACATGGGCGGGAGTAGAGACTTATGGGAAATGAAATAGAAAGTTTCCCTAAAATGTGGGAGGAAGAATGGTGAAAAAGTTAGAAATCAGTGTTAGGTCATTTTTTTAAAGAATCATGAATGAAAGGGTTAGAAGTTTAAAATTTTCGACTAAGGCAATGAGGAGCTGCTGATCCCTTTTACGTGGAGCAGTGACATAATTGACATTGTGCTTTGGGAAGATGAGTCTAGCAATATTGTGAAGGGGGGATGATTTATGTTGGAAGAGGGGGGACAACATAGCCAGTTATAAACAATGCTAGTTAGAAAGCTTCTGCAGTCATTCAGACAAGAGATGATGAGAGTTTGCAGTAGAGAGATGGGGATGGGAAAGAAAAGGAGATGGACTTCTGCTACTTGATAGAGGTGAATGGATAGGATTTGACAGTCTGTTGGATGCGAGTGGCTGGGATCAAAGATGGCATCAAGGTTCACAGATCGAGTGCTTGGAAATGTGGCAGTATCAAATGGACAAAGGGAACCTTGGAAATTAACTATTTAAACTTACCCTGAAGTTCATGAGTATCTAGAATTAGTAGCAGTTGCTAGACCAAAGAAGTTAAAATACTGTTATTGCTTAACTATCAATACAAGGAGTTTGCTAACAGACATATGGGGTCCATCTCTTTCTGCATTTCTACGGTGACTTCTATCCAGAATCTAGTGGCTATTTCCAAAAATTATATTTCTATGCATTCATATGGCCCATGACTTTTTCAGAGCTTTCTCTGAAGAATTAGAGTCCCAAATAATTAAAAATAATTTCTTTTTAGCTGCCACCAGGTAGAGAAATAGCAATTATGACCCAATGTTGTCAGATACAAAGTGAGGTAGAGAGGACTTGAACTTGTACAAAATTGCTCAAGGGATTGATGCTGATATGAAAAGGGGCTTCTCTGGAGGGCTGATGCTGGATCAGATATAATCCAAGGGCATTTCGGCATTGCTACATCTGAGAAAGAAGTGATTTTTAGAGTTTAATATTTCTTGTTGCAATTCCAGCTCTGCCACTTAATAGTTATATGACTTTGAGCAAATCACTTAACCTTTCTGTACATCAGTTTCCTTACATGTAGAAGAAAAATAATATTTCATTTATAAGATAATTATGAGGGATAAATGAGATAATGGATGTACAGCAACTAATTTAGTGCTTTGTTCGTGGTGGACACATTTCAGAATACTATTTACCTTTTCCTTTAGCAAAGAGCTGGATAAATTAAGCACTAGGTAAATGTTAGTTTCCTTTCCAAGATGTAAAAAGGATGATTTTCTTTCTGACTACTTATACTTTTTAGTATCAATGGAATGATCTGCTTTGTGAAAAACTGTGATTAGTAATTCCTTAAGGGTGGACACCAGCTCTGTTTTATATTTTATAAAATATTTGTTTATTTATCTATTTACTTTTGGCTGCATTGGGTCTTAGCTGTGGTGGGATCTTTCGTTGTGGTGCGCGGGCTCTGTAGTTGCAGCTCGAGGGTTTAGTTGCTCCGTGGCATGTGGGATCTTAGTTCCCCAACCAGGGATCAAACCCATGTCCCCAGCATTGGAAGGTGGATTCTTAACCTTAACCACTGGACCACCAGAGAAGTCCCCCAGCTCTGTTTAATAATACAAGTTTTAAGTGCCTGTGAGTATCCACTTTAGGGAGTAGGGTGAGAATAAGCATCACAGGTAACAACTGGTGGAACTTCTTCAACATATTGAGGCTCTGTGGTTTGCAGAAAAGATACTGAGAAATAAGTAGTCAGAAATGTGACTTCCAAGTCGAGGTCTGTGCATCACCTCTGTGGGGTACCTTCTAAGTAGACAGTGATGAGAAAGATGCCTCCTGCAGGGTGAAACTCAGCGGTTACATCTAGATCTGCCTCACCTTATCAACTAATACCTACTGAGCCTATCTTTTACCTGTAAACTGGAAGTGATAATAACTACTTTGTTTACTTCATTGGGTGATTAATCGTAATGCAGTTGATCCTCCTTATCATGTGATTCCACATTTGCAAATTTGCCTCCTTGCTAAAATTTATTTGCAGCCTCCAAATCAATACTCACTGTGCTTTCTTGGTCTTTCACAGATCGTGCAGAGCAGTGAAAAGTTCAAGGTCCTGATGAACACGTTCCCCACTGAGCTGGAACAAAGCGATGTTACCTTCTTGTTTTGACTCTCATACTGTAAACAAGTGCCCTTTCTGCCATCTACTTAGTGCCACGTTGTCCTCATTTTTGTGCTTTTCGTTGGTAATTTCACTGTTAAGATGACCCTCGTATGTAGTGCTGACATGCCTTTTAGTGACCCCAAGTGCGAGTATGCTGTGATGTGTCAGTGGAGAAAATAGGTATTTTAGATAAGCTTCGTTCAGGCATGAGTTACAGTGCTGATGGCCATGAGTTCAATGTCAGTGAATCAACAATATATATTAAATAAGTAGTCTTTAAAGAGAGACACTGATAAAATATGGTTATGTATTGATCGACTGATGAAAATGTAACCATGAGGCAGGAACCCACCTAAGAGCAATGGTTCAGTATTCACTAATTCATTTTCTGGGGCTCTGTGAGTAACAAGAATCCACTGTATATGTGAGGGTCGGTGGGGGAGAGATAAATAAGAGTTTGGGATTAACATATACACACTACTGTATATAAGATAGATAAACAACAAAGACCTACTAGCACAGGGAACTATACTCAATATCTTGTAATAACCTGTAATGGAAAAGAACCTGAAAAAGTGTATATATGTACACGTGTGTGTTTGTGTATAACTGAATCACTATGTTGTACACCTGAAACTAACACAACATTGAAAATGAACTATACTTCAATTTAAAAAAAAAGAACACGACCCAGCAATCCCACTACTGGGCATATACCCTGAGAAAACCATAATTCAAAAAGAGTCATGTACCACCATGTTCATTGCAGCTCTATTTACAATAGCCAGGACATGGAAGCAACCTAAGTGTCCATAAACATATGAATGGATAAACAAGATGTGGCACATATATACAATGGAATATTACTCAGCGATAAAAGGAAACGAAATTGAGTTATTTGTAGTGAGGTGGAAGTCAGAAAGAGAAAAACAAATACCATATGCTAACATATATATATGGAATCTAAAAAAAAAATGGTCATGAAGAACCAGGGGCAGGACAGGAATAAAGACCCAGACCTGCTAGAGAATGGACTTGAGGACATGGGGAGGGGGAAGGGTAAGCTGGGACGAAGTGAGAGAGTAGCATGGACATATATACACTACCAAACGTAAAATAGATGGCTAGTGGGAAGCAGCCGCATAGCATAGGGAGATCAGTTGGTGCTTTGTGACCACCTAGAGGGGTGGGATAGGAAGGGTGGGAGGGAGACACAAGAGGGAGGAGATATGGGGATATATGTATATGTATGGCTGATTCACTTTGTTATAAGCAGAAACTAACACACCATTGTAGAGCAATTATACTCCAATAAAGATGTTAAAAAAAATAAAAAAGGACTTGTCCCAGGATGCTAAAAAAAAAAGAATCCACTGTATGTATACAATCTTTATTGAGTACTGTACTAAGAAATTTGCAAACATTTTGTCACAGAACTATACAAACAAGGAGGTAGATACATCATTATCCCCATTTCATAGGGGAAAAAGCTAAAATACAAACAAGTTAGATAACTGGTCTCATGTCACATAGCAGAGGGGGAGGACCCAGTGCGGGCACACAGGCAGTTTGTCTGTGAAAGCCTTTAGAAATACATAATGTTTTATTAAACATGATTTATCATTATTGTTACTAATTCAGGGATGGTCAATTCATCACATATGAACTGGCATTAGAAAGAATCTATGAGGAATGAAGAGTGCTCGTGAAGATCTTTATCCAGATTAGTCATTGAGATGATACAATGTTGTCCTCACAATTAGAATCATCCAGACGTTCTTGAGAGGCTGATATGCCAATACCATGAGACACAGTGTGAAATTTAGTTGTAAAATGGCTGCCTTGGGAGTAAAAGGAGCTGCTATGCTGAAAAAACCCTAATCCTGGCTACGGGGTTCCTTACTCCAAGTATGTCCCTCCCTCCCCCCACCCCTTCCACCAAGAGGCTTTCTCATCCCAGGGTTTACAAAAGCCACGTGTTGTCAGCAATTTATGAATATGAATAATGTGATTTACATTCCTTTGATTTAATATAACAATTAAGCTTCTTTGTATTCTGTTCCGATTCACTGAAATGAAACAATACATTTTCTTTAAAATCCTTTGTCCTAAGTAATTTTTCCCCTTCCAAATTTTCTTGGCTTTGGCAAATGAAAGATAAATTTTGCTTTGATTTGGTGGCACAAAGAGCACAGAAGAGAATTAAAACATTAGTTAAAAGGCACAAGGGAATTGAACAGGGGACAGGAATTAAGTTAATTGAAGCAAATTACCTTATGGCTGTAAATCAACAGGGGTCCAGACAGATGTAAGGAATTCATTTCTGCTTCCAAATAATTATTTTTGCTTTTTACACAGTAGCACTGGGCTATGTTCTTATGGGTATTTAGGGACTCCATAGCCAATCCTTAATTAAATGGAGGCGGCCTTTCTGACTATAAGTATAATATGATGTTTATTGTGGGCTAAGATTTGGGCATGACCATACCCCTTCCCTCTCCTTACTAACCTTTGGGTGACCCAGAATTCAGTCCTTAGTGAATTTCTCATTTAAGAAAACATGAAAGAAAAAAGATGTAAAGAGAGGCTTTAGAATAGCCTAATAAAAAGATTCAAAAGACCTTATTGCAAAGGACCCTTTGATATGGAGAATGACAAGATTGAATTGGGAGGCTGGAAAAGAAGCAACTGGAATATTTCTCCAGTTAAGGCCTCCTGTACTCGAGGAGGAAGGGCAACGGAAAGTTGGGGCAGGGGATTCTCCAGGGACATCTATACTGGTACAGAAGTGAGGGTTGCAGAACTGGATTTATCAAGGGAAGTGAAACGCCTCTGCCTCTCTTTTTCTGTCCTTTCCAGCCTGATACACCAGAAGGAAACTGGGCAGGGCTGCAGATCTAAGTTTTAGTTGGGGTTCTGTGAATCTGGGCAAAGAGTTTTTTAATTCCCTTGTCTGCAAAATGGGATTAGTATTTTGTGCTGTGTACATCTCAGAGGATTAGTATTTTGTGCTCTGATCCTTGGTGAGGATCAAATGGACAACATACGTGAAAATGCTTTGCAGAATTTAAGTTGTTTACAAAAATGGCCTTCCTTGAACATAAGAACAGAGTTCCTGAAGTTGACTTTGGGTCACATACACTCGGTGTGAGTTTTTAAAAATTATATCTCATTTTCTCAGGTTCCATGCCCAAATCTCAAGGGATAGGGTCTGAAATCATTATAAAAAACCCAGAGCTATGGAAACAAAAGAATAAAAACAGAAATCCTTTGGATGTTGATGTTGACAATGAGGGCACTGAATATAACAATTATGATAGACTTTGAGAGAGAAGAGGTGTAAGGTCTTGCTGTGCTAATCCAGCGGTGTATGATCGGAACCTAGTCTCTCTTAGGCTCCAGGTGCTAAGGAGCCTTAGGTGACAGGCTTTCTTGCAGGCAGACCTCGGCTATTGATGACTAATCCTTCTTTCATAAAAGGGAAAGGCCAGGAAATAAATGTATTTTAAGGGTGTTCTCTGTGCCAGGAATGGTGCTGGGTAAATTTCAAGCATTAAAGTGGCCCTCATGAACCCCCAGACCACTGGACAAATGCCTGGCTGGTCCCAGAAGATGCTTGGAACCTGGCTGGAAGAGGGAACCTGTCTTTCTGAGCAGAGCTGGACCTTCTGTTGAGTGACTGCAGCTTTTGTTAGGCTGTCTTCTCACGCTTGCATGTCGAGCTCCTTTGTCTGCCATCTTGCAAGGGTGGCTTAAATACCCCTCCTTCCTTGAGCAACATGGTGCTTAATCAACGAATTCTGTTGAAAACTGGGAAGAGGAGATGACGTATTGTGATTGAAGTTTCTGCCATCCCAAGGAAAAAAGGAAACAGAAATGTGTGGTCTCTAATTTAGTCTAAAGATCAATGCAGTATTAAGGCGAATAGCCCTGCCTAGCACACCATCACAGCATGCAGGGCTGAGCTTGCAAATCGGCTTCCACTTAAATCTAAAGATCAGAGCAGCCTGGAAATTTTTGTTCTCTACTTCTGCTCACTTATTCCTTAAGGATCACAGCTGACTGTTTCAAAGGAGCCGCAAACAACTGCCTATTCATTTCCTCATTCACTCTGTGATAAGTTCGTATTAGGCATCGCTCCAAAACCACTACTTCTATTAAGATCGCAAGGGTCACAGCAGGACATTTGAAAACAGAGTTCTCTGAGAACATTTAGAAACAGGTTGCAAATGCACATTGATTATTTCCAGTTGCTTAAAAGAAACCAATGGGATTTTAACCTCATTACTTTTTTTTTTTCCTTTCAATAAAGTAACTGCTGGTTGAAAAACATCCCTTGGTAAAAAAACAAACTCTAACCAAATTGCACATCCTTTCTTCTAGTCATGAAAGAGATGTGTAGGAAATGTACCAATTTTAACAGTCAAATTTAAAGAGCCAGGGGCTCCATGAGGATATGAAAATGAAGGAACTGGCTGAATGCAAGAGATAGTGACTGTATAATGAGGCATAGGGTCTTGCCCTGTTTATTTGTCATCTCACCTGAGTCTCAGAATCCTCACTAGTTACATATATTTAAACTTGATAATATGTCCTTTCTTGTAATATATCGTTAGGTTAGTCAGTGTATATGTTGTCTGGGTCAGTATGCTCAATTTGTGGTGTTTATGGGGCAATTCAATTTTCTCTCGGCTTGCTGTTCTTTCTAACTGCCAAATACCTTCTGAATCTGTTCTTGTCCTTTTAATTCCCACCAGCAATGCCTTAGACTCTCAGTTCTCACTTGGAGTAAAATTGCAGCCTCATGGCTACTTTCTCCTTATTCCTCTTGCCTTGCCTTGAATCTCCTCTTCGTGCCAGACTTATTGGTGTGGACTGAATGTGTGTGCCCCCTCAAAATTTATATATTGAAATCCTAATCCCCAATGTGATAGTATTTGGAGATGGGGCCTTTGAGAGGTAATTAAGTCATGGAGGTGGAGCCCTCAGGAATGGGATTAGTGCCCTGATAAAAGGGACCCAGAGAGCTTTTTAGCCTTCTTTCTGCCATATGAGGATACAAAGAGAAGTCAGCAGTCTGCAACTGGCAGAGAGCTCTTGCTGGCACCCTGGTCTTGGACTCCCAGTCCCCAGAACTGTGAGAAACACAATTCTGTTGTTTATAATCCACTCAGTCTATGGTACTTTGTTACAGCAGCCTGGACTGACTAGGACACTTCAAACCACTCATTCTTGAAACTCTTCTGGGTCTCCCCGTCCTGCTTCCAGATCCCAGATAGTTCAGTTATGCATACAAGATGCTTCATGAACAGATCACTATCTGTGTCTCAAGTTTAATCTCCCAAGACTCTCCTCTCACAGCAAAATACATGTAATTCCCAAATTTGCTTTCATTCCCACATTAAAGCACTTTTTTCCCCCTAAATCATCAATTCTGTTATATTTTCATCCAATTTTATAGAAAGAGTTATCAGACTTTCTTTTTAAGATGGCCACCCCACTAAAGCCCTTGTCCTTCCCTTAAACCTGGGTATTACTTCTTCAGTTATTTATTTGCTCTCCGATGGTTTGCTCTCTATCCGATGGTTTGGCTTCTTCTATTGTCAAATAGGCACACAGTCTCCTTAATCTTGGGAAGACAAGGATCACTCATTTGCCTTGTGCTCCCTCTATCCCTTGTCCTTTGGTCTTTCATCCACAGAAGTCATCTCAAATGAGTCATCTGCGTGTATTGGGGCAGAACCCCTGCGTGGTATGCCTTGCCACGCTGGTGTTTTACCAGGCAGGATTTCAGGAACCCCAAATCCTAGTGCCCTCAGCCCTCAAGGTGGCCAGAGCTCTTCTGGGTTCATCACATCTGACCACAAACATGACCTGTGTCTATGTACCCCAGTATATATACAAAACCAAAAATGTCCTATGTTTGCCGTGATGTGGAAAAGTTTGGGAAACCTGTCTGAATACTTCCTCACTGCTCAGTTGTTTCTTAGGCCCATTTCCTATCCTCTTGAAAGCCCTCTGGAATGACATTCTTATGGTGGAATCCAAGGGACCATTTCAGACTTCACCCTTCATAAACTTTTCATCACTTGCCACATGCATGTTCTTTACCTTTGTCCCTCCCATGGTTGCTGTGACTCTGTAGGAGGTGGCTTCTTCATGTTCCTCTCTGACTCGTCTATACATCACCCTGTCCCCTCCTCCTACACAGGTGTTGACCCCCAAAGCACTCCCCAGTAAAGTTCTTCAAGCAGACCTCAGAGTCTGCTTCTCAGGGAACCCAATCTGTAATGACAGCCTTCCTTGAACTTTGTAAAATGAGCTGTTAAGGTCTTTTCTGAGGTGCTAGAGCATTTTGTTTCTACAGGTAAGATAGGATTCATCCCATTAAAATCAAGTTTATTTCAGGCTTCTGTCACTACACTGGATTACCAGCTCCTTGAGGGAAGGAGGATACAACTTCCATATCCTCCATGATACTAGCCTAGTACCATTTGCTCAGTAAAGGACACATTCTTATTGTTGACCAAGCAGGATCACCCTCTGCAATAACTTCCTACTAGAAACAGGCTCCTTCTTCACCCCCAACCCCTTCTCTTACTTATCTCATGTATAAGTCTGGTGGGGCTGGAGTATGCAGTGGTAACAACTCAAAGTCTTTATTTTGATACAACAAAGGTTTATTTCTGATTCACGTGTCTGCTGTATTTGAGCTAGGCATTTTGTTCTGCTTTATTCTCCTTCCAGGGCTCAGGTTATCGAAAATTATCTAAAATATTACTAGTCTCTGTGTCAGGGGAAAAGAGAGCTTTGAAGGGTCTCATGTCGTCAATTAAGCCCTCCCACTCTGAGTGTTCATGTGACACCTATCTTCCCAAGTCGTCGTTTGGAAATAGCCCCATGGTCCCACCAAATCCTAAGGGAAACAAGTGCAATCCATGTGCCTGAAGACAGAGAGCTGAAAACATTTGGTGAAGAGCTCCAAAACTACCAGCCATCACTGTAAAACCGTGCCCTCATACAGGGTGTGGTGGACCCTTAGTGTCTCCCCTTGGCACTGAGAGCCCAGTCACATGCTCATGAGAATCACTACATCCACAGGCATAGTTTCTGACACCAGCAGCCTGGGATCATTAAGAAGTCCAGAGCAGAGGTGTAGGTAGCAAAGCCCTGGAGAAGGCGGGATGCCCTGTCCCGCACACCTTCTAAGGGAAAATCTGCCCTGGACATAGACTTCTCCCTCTTGAAGAAATGTCATGTGAATAGAATGAATGAAATAACTTAACTCCTAGTGAAAATTTAGTTTAATCAAGGGACAGAGCAGATTGTCTGTGAAAAGCAGAATTTTGAGATACATACATAAGCACATATACATGCACGTACGTATATATGAAACAGTTCTAAAACAGTACTTTTGAGTACCTTCTGAACTCAAACTGGCCTAAGTGGCCCAACAATTCCCACAGGGACCTGTGTCGGTGATAGGCAACTAACACAGCACTTGCTTTTTCTTAATTGTCCTTTTCCTGCGGTTGAAATCAGATTTTAAAAATTTGCCTCCTTGAGCTAATTTATGTGTAAATTTGCATTACTTACAAAGAAAGGATTTGCTACCTCAAGTTTTGTAGTGTTGCTTGCTTGAGTGTCATGTGGTGTGTGAGTTTCCTTACTTTTCTCCATAAAAAAGTAAATTGCGTGTATGAAAGAAATCAAAGCATTTTTTCCCGTATATCCTGAAACATGTCTAGGCTGACCACAGAGGAAGAACAAATCCTGTTTATCTTTAATTGTTTTGATTAATTGTTTGAAAACCTGAGTAGGGAGTTTCAGTCTGGAAATAGCGTTCTGTAAAGGATCAGAGGGTTCCTGGACTTTTACATGTAGTTTTGTACTTTAGACCAGCGCTAACAGAACTTTTGTGATGATGGAATGTCTGTATTTGCACTCTCCAAGATGGTAGCTGCTAGCTTCATACGGTTACTGAGCACCTGAAATGCGCTAGCACAACAGAGAACCTGAATTTTTCATTTCATTTCCTTCTAACTTATTTAAGTTTAAACATAAATGGCCACAAGTGACTAGTGACTGAAATATTGGGCAGTGCATTTTTAGAAATGTGATCCAGAGCCTGAGTGATCTGACAGCTTGGGAACCTTGCTTCCTGGCCTGGCTTTGGGGACGTTTGTCTATCTGCTGTGTAGACCTCACCCCATCCTGCTGTATTTCCCTAGCATCTGTGTATATGCAGGATCCAAAGTTCAAAAAGGTAGGTGACTTTTCAAATTTATTTCAATTGGTTAATTTCAGTTGGCAGTTCTCTTAGAATTCCTTGGACTCCTAAAAGTTTCTGGACTCTGGGACTGCGCACCTCACCATGGGACTGTGTGACAGACAGAAAAGGGATCCCTGCCAGAGATCCTAAGACATCAGGAGGGTGGCCTCCTCTTAGGCTCTCCCCACTTTCTCTTCCTTCCTTGGTCAGGTCACAACCCAATTTCCTTTGGCTGTGACATTAGTTCTATGTGCCACAGGAGATATATCTTATTTAGGTTTCTTGCCTAGATATTTTGGATGAATTTTAGGCAGGCAGATTGTCTTTCCCCTCTTGTCACACTTGGTGGAAGTTAAAAGTACAGAAAATTGTGGAGACAGGAAACATGGAGGGAGATCTGTCAGATTCTGCATTTGCTTCTCAATATACCACATCCTCACAGCTCCATTTAACAGAACTGGGACTTGATGCTTTCCAGTCCCCAGCAAATTAGACCTTAAAGTAGGCAAATCCAGAAAACTCCTTACCAGTTGATGGATCTTAAGACACATTTGTATCATGGAAGCCACAACAGGGAAACCAAAGACGTAAGGAACTGCAGGTGCTGGGAGGATAAGGTTAAAGGCAAAATCCAAGTAGAAAACCTCCCACTCCTCTGTGGTTTACACAGAATGAATGCATAAGTTAGCATTTTAATTTAATGCGGTTCATTTGCTTTGAACTTTTGTGACTCATATTTAAGAATAAAAGTCACTACTACAATGTAATGGGACTGACTTTTATATGACCATATAAGAACCAAAAACGTCAAAATGCATTCTCCCCTTCAAAATGGACAGCTCGGGAGGGAAGCGGCTTGTTTTGACAATACTGCCCGTGCTCAACACAGTTTTACATCTATCTTCTGATTGCATGGTAAACACAACCTTTTGAATATTTTTCAAGATGGTAAATCAGCCTCATTTTGTGATGGTGGGTTTGATGTGGAGGAATAGCAGGTGACTATAAGGGTTACAGGTAATCACAAGTAGATTTAAATTCCTTCTTCCTCTTTTGTTTTGAACAGTCAGAATTCACTCAGAGTCACTCAGGTGAAAGAAAGCTGGATGATAAAACTGGGTAGCACAACTTTAGTCAAAATGTGGTTCTTTGCTTAATGTCCTTTCATCTTCCCAGCAACCACACAACAGAGGTGCAAAGGTGGATCAGTCACCCCCTCCCAGGTGCTGATCTAAGTGAGCTGGTTGCTGATTGGGCCATGGTGCCAGGAGACAAGTCACTGCAGGTTAAAAGTTATTAAGTGGTGCTACTCCCCTTCTAGAAGGCAGGAAGGGTGAGAGAGGAAGCCTGCTTACCTTGCTTTTCTCTTGCTTCTCTCTTGAACTCATGCCATTGAGCTGCCTATGTCTTGTTACCACAGGGCAAGCATCTGGTGGCCATTCACCTCTCTTCAAGCTCTCTCCCTCGTAGGGTTAGTAGGCAGTGAGCAGATCCTGGAATGTGGCTTTGGGCTTAGGATAGGAGGATAGGATAGGACAGGACACCAACCTTGACTACATCTCTTCAGATCCGTCTTAGTTGAGTTCAGAGGCATAGGTTGCACTTACCATAAAGTGTTCCCTTGCTTCCCTTTGTCAGAATGCTTTGTGTGTGCAGCTCCCTCAGTATGTGGGGAGAGACGATGATCTTGTTCTCCTGTTAAAAGCCCTCTAGTCATGGCATCATTTCTAGTGGCATTGCCCTCCCCACTTTATAGAAGTGGAAATTAATACTCAGAAAGGCTAGGTGGCTTGCCCCAAATCTAACATTGGGAAGCTATGAACGGGGATGAGAATAAGGTTCACTGACAGTGGGGTGCTGGAGCTGACTGGCACCAGCTCCTGAGGGCCAATTACTGTTATCTCTCTTACCAACTTTGTGTTCAGGGACATCAGTTTGCTATCTTGAAATGAGCCGACATGTGAGTGTTTATATCATGGAAATTGACAAATGCCATAACTCGGAGCTTCCTCCGGCCACTATAGAACTGGTTATTAGACATTTACCAGCACATGTGATTTACCAGTCTATGTGACTTCAGAGTCCATATTCTTTTCACTGTGCCATGATTCTTTATCACAACACTGTGGTCTTGAAAGAGTAGGGTTTCTACAGGTTGGCTCATTTGAATTACATGTACCATTATAAGACTGGGGTTTGCCCCAAAGTGGGCTAGGTAGCTGCGTTTGGTACCATGACCAACCACCTGAAAAGTACCAACACCTTGGTATTGACTGTCCTTCCACATCCAGCCTCTCTGGTGCCATACATGTATGCTGCCCACGAAGGGGATGAGGTGCATGTGGGCACATCCCCATCTTGTGCTCCACTAATGGAGGGTGGTGGGTAGTTAATACTGCTCACTTCATGTGTGTACATAAACCAGTAAAGGTCATAGGTGTATATGAGGCATAGAGAGAATATGGGAAGTGTGAGAACCAGCACAAGTTCCAATCCTGACCCGGATCACTAGTTAGATGGCTTTGGGCAAGTCACTTAACCTTTATATGCTTCAGTTTCCTTTCATCTAAAATGTGAAATCATCTTGAAGTAAAGGATTGGAAATAGCGTATGAATCAAAAAATACCTATCACAGGGCTTCCCTAGTGGCGCAGTGGTTGAGAGTCCGCCTGCCGATGCAGGGGACACGGGCTTGTGTCCCTGTCCGGGAAGATCCCACATGCTGCGGAGCGGCTGGGTCAGTGAGCCATGGCCACTGAGCCTGTGCGTCCAGAGCCTGTGCTCTGCAATGGGAGAGGCCGCAAGAGTGAGAGGCCCGCGTACTGCAAAAAAAAAAAAAAAATTAATTAATTAAAAAAACAAAACAAAAAAACTATCACACTGGTTTTATTAGGCACATAGGAAATGTTCAATAAACCATGGCCTTTAAATGTGGACTTGTAACAAACTAGCTTCTCCTGAAGTTTATGGCCAAATTCTTATATTTCCTGGTAATTTATAATGTATCTAAGTTTGTGTGTTCTCCCAGTTAGAAAACCATTACCAACAAAGATCACAGCTGAGTAAAACTACTACTAGTCTAGGAATTCATGTTATTTGTATGGGATAGCAGAAGGGTGGGAAAGAGAATGCCCTCTGAAGTTCAGCTCAAATCCCAGCTCTGCTACTGCAAGCTTATGATCTTTGAATTTCTAAATTTCAGTTTCCTCCTGTGTAAAATGGGAATTAAAAAATCACCTCCCTCATAAACTCTTAGGATTAACTGAAATTTTTGTGAATGTGCTCAGCACATTTCTTGATACATAGCTTGGTGCAATGAATGTTAGTAGGTTTTTTTTTTTACCATTATTATAATGGATTTTTAAAAGTCTGATGTGGTGATGCACATGTTTAGAGATAATCATATTTCAGAGGTCAGCCTGGCTGAAAGGAAAACACTGGAAAGAGGATCCAGGGAAATCCTCCCACCCTGAGAACTTGGGAATGGTGCAGGCTAGCAGGTGTGAATGAAGACCCAAGCTCCTGACTTAATTACAAAGATGGTTTATATGTAGGAATTTAATAAAGGAAGAAAAGCAAGTTGAATTCATGTGTTCTAGACCAGGGCCAAGATCAACAACATAAGACTGTGGGGTCAGTTGTTACTATTGATTTATGTTTTGGGTGATGGTGTAGTAAAGGCTCTTGCCTTTTGTGCCTGATGCTTCCTAGTGATGGATGCTAAAGAGAGGTGGGACAGTTCAATATGGATCAAGGTAATTAAAAGCAAGTTTTTACAGAGAGCTAAGCAGTATAGAGCAGCTTTTTTTTTTTTGCTGGTTTCAGTGTGTGAATATGCATCCACTTTTAATTTAATAAAAGTGCCCATGAGGACAAATGATGCACTGCCAATTTTCTAGCTTCTTTGAAGAATTCCCCAAGAGTTAAGAAAGTGAGAAATTAGACTTAAAGTTTTACATAATGAATAATTTGGTTGCATGTTTCAGCCCATTTCTGTTAAGCAGACCTGCTTTCCCTAGGCCCCTCTGTGCACCTAAGCTGATGCAGATTTATCTGGAGTTTTACTGGACAGTGTCAAATAGGGAGGTGTGGCTAACCTTTCACAGAGACCCCAAGCTCTTCCTAAAAACAGTGATGCATGGAAAGTAAGGGATCAGAGTTTAGGCCAAACTCTGCCACTACTGTTTGTGAATTCACTTTCTGTGTGTCAGTTTTTTCACCCATAAACTAAAGTCATTGAGCACTAGATCAATGGTAAACCCCTTTTAGATTCTGATCAAATATATGGCTTTTCTCTACATAACAAAGCACATATACAAATGTATGTAATTTCAAGGGTTCCCAGAGTCCAGGCTTAAAAACTTTGGTTAAGTTATTGCAAGAGTTTCTATTAATTCTGGGATCAAGAAGAGATACCCTTTCTTAGGAAAAATTTAATGTTTTTTTTTCATTTCCCATTAGTTAGACAACCAAATGATACAAAATTAATTGTATTTCCTTATTCTTACATCTTGCAAAATCTATTCCAAAGGATGTTTGTTTCCATTTCTTAATATTTTCACAGAAATTATGACTGCCACACAATGAAACATTGTACATCCTAATAGTGTTGTAAATCTTCCCTTGCGAAACAGAGAATTTTGAGCCAGAGAGTAGTAAGATGGCATATTGCATAGTTTTGCTATGTCCATGCAAATAAATGGTACACAACTTTTGACTGTGTGCAAGAGTTTCTGTCTGGTACTCTGTGATAGGGCCCTCAATGACCCTAGAGGTAAATGCTGTCTGATACCAGGAACTTCGTATCTGTCTTGCATGTCCTTATTGGGGTGGGGTGGGGGCAATTTTCCTTCTTAGGAAGGGTAAGCACTGATGGAACCACTTGGTGAGAATAATGTTCATGAACGTAAGGACCACACCAATGGCTGCCCTGGGTTGGTTCAGATCCCCGTTAGACACAGATGGCTGTTTCTTAATTCCCATGTTGCAGAGTCTCTATCTGATGTTTCCAGGCACTGCTGCACCTGTGCAGGTAGGTACACTGTGTCTGCTCAGCTTCCCAGGGGGTCTTGTCACTCTCCTTGACCTCAGCTCACAGCAGTTTGTCTTCTGAGGAGCTTCTTTCAATGTCAGGTGGTGCTAACCTTGCCAGGTCAGGTGTTGACACCTGGGGAAGGTCAGGCTAACAGGAAGCTTCATGTTCCAGTCCGAGGGATCAGACCACATGGTGGACTGCCTTGTGTGTTTGCTTAGGCGTGACCAGCTCTTCTCTCTGGTCCTGGGGCAGAAGGTCACAGGCCTGGAGCAGAGGCAGTTACCACTTCTCTACTCAGATGGTTTTGGCTTTACCACAGGAGCTTTGGGAAAAGAGGTCACAAAGTGGCTGGAGGATTAACTAAAATAATGTGTGAGCAGGTAGCACACATGGAATGTGGTCAATATACTTGTAGTCGAATTGGAATTGGAGTCAGGCCCTTAAGGTCTTCTACAACTTTATACAGCCTTGCGTTTTAGAACATCTTTGTTTCTACAGAATCAAGGACCCAAACTGTACATTGACAACTGCTTGGGGGTCTGGCTTACGTTCGCAAAAGTGTAGAGCTTAGTGAAGCTCCGCCCTTCAACTTCACATTGTTAAGTTGACCAAATTGGTAGCCTGATTCTACTTTTTCTTACATAAATTAGGTGTATTTTTAGAGAAATCTTGAGTCTTTGTTGAAACCAGTAGTGCTTCTTTCTTAGATTGAGGTGTACATTATCTGAGGGGGATACTCATGAATTCATTTGGCAGTTAAATTTTCTGCCTAGTTAATTAACTCACTTGAAGACAGAGATCTAAGACGGGACGTAGGCCAGAGGAGTCTTCAAGATGGGAGCACTGAGTAACAAGGAGTCAGTGGACCATGTCTGCCGTGTGAGGCTCCGGGCAGCCAGCAGATTCATATGGAACTTGGCCTATTGGAGGGACCCCAGTGAAAGAAGCCAGAGCTGGCAGGAGTAGATGGAAAATGCTGGTAACTCCAAACCACATTCCCTTCCCCCTCCTGTGCAAGATCCATACTAATGTCAAAAAAAAAGTGATCTACCTTGTTTAATAAAAGATTTCTGGAGAAAGGATGGCTTTCCTGAAAAATGGCCAACACAAGAGTAAGTTATAAATTAAAACAGAAATTGAGACAGAAAATAAATGGGAAAACTGGGCCAGGACCAGGAGTAGGGGCTGGGGGACTGGATCACAGAATTCAGACCATAAGGAAATCGATCCATAGTTACTGTGATGGAGCTGACAGATCTTAATAGAGAAAATGGAAATCCAGGCAAATCCTATTCCTTCAACTCTAAGGAGAAAATATGTCAGTTCTTCAGAGGAAATTGAACTTTTCCTGTTCCTTAACTCTGGAGAAATACCTCACCTAGGCTACATGCCCTGGGCACAGAGAGGTACAGGGGATTGTGTTCTCCATGTGTCTGAACGTTAAAAGACAGTGCATTTACTAAGGCTATTAGAGGGTCCCTCCTGGAGGCCACACCCTAATGTATCCCTCAGGCAGAGACATTCTGTGGGGAGCCGTGGCAATGTAGTCCCAGGATGTATGTTGCTGATGCTTTATCCAGTACTAAAGAGAGTACTAATGACACACTTCGGCAGAGCCCCTGAAAGATTAACACCACCCATAGTCTTGGAAACATTTACCTCCAAGTTCGAATCCCACCTCTACCGTTTCCTAGCTACGTAGTTTTGGTCCTCTCTACCAATGTCTAGCCTCTCTGAGCCTCAGTTTGCTCACCTGAAAAATGGGATGACTACCGCATGGTTTTATTTTGAAGGTTAAGAGAATAATGTTATAAAGGACTATGCACAGTACCTGTTAGATAATATGTAATACATCACTGTTACAGCCTCTCATCCGACAGATAGTCTGCTATAGAAAAAAATTCAAGATGGTGATTCTCAACCTTTTGGAGTACAAAGAATCTTCTTATCATTAAATATTTCACAGACTCACACATAAAAGTAGTTCTACTTTTAGTACCCACTGATGGAGAAAATATATAATGATAGAAATACTTCAAAACAAATTTGCAATTTACTAACCCTAATGGCATCTACACACACTTACAAAAGTATAATGCATTATCTGAGTGAGATGCAATGTGGGCACACATGTGATTGTCAGGTTTCTCACATCACCAGCAGCTCTGCCAGGGCTCAGTGGCCTGGGGGTGTGACTGGTCCCAGATTTGTCCTATTGGACTGTGTTGTGGGTCCACACCTCTTGCTTTGGCTCTGGCCCTACTCCTTAGCCCAGAGACTGAGGGAGAGAGAGGCCATGTAATTCTGGTAGCCAAAGCCCCACTTCTCAGGAATTAAGGCTTATTAGCGTCAATGGTGACCTGAATCTCTTCAGGGGGGATTAATCTAGTTCATTGCCTTGTATACTAGGTTGAAGAGTGTTCCCCTAAAATTCATGTCCACCCGGAATATCAGAATTTCAAATAAGGTCTTTGCAGATGGAATTAGTAAAGATTAGGGTGGATGAGGGAGGCCCTAACCCCAAAGACTCGTTTGCTCATGGGAAGGCCATGTGAAGACACAGATGTGTACACTGGGAGAACACCCTGTGCAGACAGAGGCAGAGATTGGAGTGATGTGTCTATAGGTCAAGAAACACCACGAATCAATAGCAACCACAAGAAGCTGGGAGAACAGAACAGATTCTCCCCCAGAGGCTCCAAAAGGAACCAACCTCCCCGACACCTTGATTTCAAACTTACAGCCTCCAGGAATGTGAGAGAATAAATTTTTTCTTGTTTAAGTCACCCAGTTTGTTGCACTTTTTTATAGCAACCTTGGCAAACTAATATATCATGTGTGCTCATTTTGTCCGAGTTTGCATTGATTGATTTTTTTCTTATGACCAAAGTAATAAATATTCATCATAGAACATCTGAGTTACACAAAACTGAGTTACACAAAAAGAAAAATAAATTATCCTTTATTCTACCACTTGAAGATAACTATTGTAAACGTTCTGATGTTTATTCACCTGGTCTTTCTCTTTGCATGTGTGTGTGTGAATTTATTTTTTAAAACAAATTTCAGATGATCAATATCTACGCTTCTGCACTTTACTTCTGCTGGGTAAAAGCAGAGAAATCAAAACCTGTGTAACCTTGGCTGTTTTAATATTCTCAGAAAACATTCCAGACAATTTTTAATCTTTCCCTCAACCAGAGAGCGGCTCAATTGGCAGGGAGGCCCTCCCGTTTGCTGCTTGTGACAGACAGATGCTGACATGTGTCTAATAAATTCAGCACTTAGCTCTAGCTTATGTTCAATTCCACAGTGCCCAGGAGATAAGACAAAATTGGTATCATGTAAAACACTTGACAGCCTCTGGGCTCCAGGACTTAGCATGTCTTTATCGTCAGGTCTGTTTACAAAGCAGTCTTTGGAAGGTTCTCCCTATGGAACAGGTTATTTCAAAACGGCATATGGTGAAAATGTTACATGAGCTGTGTGCAGCTTGTCTGCTCCTGACAGGTTACGTAGGGGAAATTGCTCTTGGCAGCCCACAGTGGCCCCTTGAACTTGACCTGTTAGCTCCCTGGCTGGGCTGCACTGTAAGCTCTGTCTGCAGCTGGTAGTGAGAGGGTAGGAGCAGAAGCAGAAAGCAGAGCGCTGCCCATGGATGGCAAGCTTCTCCCTGGACAGGAAGGGGGTCCGTCTCGTTTCCCCACATGGAGCCAAAGGGCCAGCGTTGGCCTGAAGGGGCTCCAAATATTCGCAGCGGGGGTGTTGGTGGAGGGGTGCAGAGTCCTCATCCCTCTAGTACCCAAGGAGACTTCACCACAAGTAAAGACTGATTAAACTGCCTGTAAGAGGAAAGGCCGACCTGGAACTCTTTAACGTGGGTGCTGAGGACAAAGCCTCTATTTGCTTAACTCTCAGCACAGAGGCTGATGGCGGGCAGTGCCCTGCCAGCCCCGCGTGCAGGGTTGGCAGGCTTTCGAGGCTTGCTTTCTCTCTCTTCCCTTCCTCCTCTCCTTGCTTCCTTTCTTCCTTCCATCTTCCCTCCCTCTCTTTTGTCCTTCCGTTTTGCTTTCCTTCGAGTAATTTGGATGAGTTGCCAAAATATAAAAAGCAAGAGATTTTTATGCCAAAGGGAAGCGGGGCATTCTCTGGCTTTTCTAGGAAAAGCAGGCTTGGCCGTGCTTGCCAGTGTTCCTGCGTGGCAACGCCTGGCTGAAGCTAAGCTTCTACCTGCTTGCAGGTGGGAGCTGTGCTGTCTACTTCTCCACATCCCCTCCACCACCCAGACTCCCCGTTTCCATCATTGCCTGGTCCCAGGGGACATTCCGAGGTGCGCTGCTCACGTAAGCTGGTGCTGCACTTCAAATCATGTCCTCCTGAGACTCTGCAGCTTGCAGCCCAACAAGCGAGGCCTGGAGACCCTTGCTCTCAACCCCTCCACCAAGGTTTCTCTTACCTGTGGAAGTCGCACGCCCACCTGACCTCAGCTTCCTCACCTGGATCATGAGGGGACTGGGCTAGATGGAGGTTCCCTGACTCTCCGTGCCCCGGGGAAATGCAAACGCAACCTTATTGGAACTGGCATATTCAGGGCTGAACAAGCAGTGGGAGACTTCTACCTTCGATTCAATAAGAGGATGCACTGTCTGTAGAAAATGTAAAGCTACTAGAAGTCTGCCTGTTTCTTTTTACCAGTCAGTGATAAAATATTCCTCCACCAAAAAAAAAATAAAATGTCTTCTTGGTCTAATTTCCAAGAAACTGCAGTTGCTGCTGAGTTTTCATAATATGTAAACTTAAATAGCATAGCGCATTAATTATCCTGCAATAAACATTGTAATTTACGTGGTGGTTTATTCTAAAAACTCACAGCTATACACTTGCCCCTCACACATGGAGACTCAGCTGACTGTCTGTTTGGAGGGTGAATTCGTCATTGTTTAACATCTTTTGAAGGCTCTGGGTGCATTTTGTGTCACCAGTCCCCATGAGACTTACTGCATTTTCCTGCCTTTAAACAGTGGTTTCAAAATAAACAGTGACAGCACATCGAGTACAGAGAAGGAAAAAGGAATCAAAATTACATTGACTCCGTCATTCTTTGCGTCCACTTGGAGTTTTCATTTGTTTAAACATTTAAAATGTTGAGACAGTATAAACTATAAATATAAATGTGTAATAAACTATAAATGTGTGATATGTGTGTGTGTCTGTATCTCTCTGTATTTATAGAAATACAAATTTAATTCATACATGAAATAGTTTACTGAAATGGAATAATATCTATAAGATTTAAATTTATTCTTTTCTAAAACAACTGTTAATTGTTTTACTAAAATTAATAGTGGTGGTATCACTGTAACTTTTTTTCTTGATTAGTTCTTCAGTTAAAACCAAAGTTAAAACCTAGTTAAAACTGAAAAACAAAGCAAGGAAAAAACATTACATCAGTAGTACGATTTCGTAGTTGCCTAAATTGTGCCCTTTGCAGACACTTCAGTTTTATTACAATTTGCTTATTAGTTAATGGAGAGTCATTTATATAACATATTATTACAACACTATAACCAAAGAATCACATTTCAAAGCTGTTGGGTAAGTATAAAGCTATTGAGAAAATAGTTGTGCTTTTCCTCCCTTTTTGTACCATAATATTTATTTTCTCTCATATCTTTCGTTTACTTTTGTGTTTAATGGTATGATTACACATGCATATGAAATTTAATGAAAGCAAATTTACACTGTTTCTTTTCTGGTCATTATTGGTGTTCTTTTCATTCATGATTATTACCGCAAATGTTGTGATACAGGAGGAGGGAGTAATCACAAATGACTTGCTCTGGGAGTCAGATCCGTCTCAGGTGGGCAGTTGCTCAGAACCGGACTTGTGAAGCAGGTAAAGCTAAGCAGTTGCGGTGGAGACCAGAAGGGGGTGCTGGAGACGCTTAACTCCCCTGCCCACCTTCCTCACCGCCCCCCGCCCCCGCCCCCCACCGGCTCTTCCCAGATGCCCCGCGGTTACTGGAACTCAGGTGAGCATCACTGCACTGGAGACTTAGTGCAAATTAACTTAGTGCTTCCTTCAAACTGCAACAGAGTGTGTCACCTCCAAGGCCTCTGCCCACGTCCAAGCCACCATCACCCCTCACCCCTGAAGTCTCCTGACTGGTTTTCTGCTTCCACACCTACTTCTCTCCTGTGAATTTTCTGCACAACGACTAAAGTAATACTGTTAAAAATGAGTCAGACCTGCACCAACTCCTGCTTCAGAATCCCCCTCGGCATCCTCCGGTTGCAAGAAACAACTCCAACTCCTGCTCCTAACTTGGACCTGTGAAATCACAGTGAGGCTCACTCCTCACCCCACACTCGAATCACTCCTCAGATTCCACACAAATGTTCCCTCCTCAGAGGCTCCCTGAGCCGTGCCTTCTTTCCCCCTTCCTCTAACCATTGACCTGCTGCACTTCACTTCATAACACTTAGCATTACCTGATGCCTCATTTATTTATGTTCTTATTTGTTAACTTACTGTTTTCAGCTGAATATCTATGTCCCCCCCCCCAATTCATATGTAGAAGCCCTAACCCCCAATGTGCTGGTATTTGGAGGTGGGGGCCTATGGAAGGTAACTAGGTTTAGATGAGGTCAGGAGGGCTGGGCCCTGCTGTTGGGTTTAGTGCCCTTATGACAAGAGGAAGAAAAACCAAAGTGGGTGTCTTTAACCCCTCCCATAGCCTCCCTTCCTCCCCTCTCCCTCCCTCCTGCCCTTACCCCTCCATCTCCTTCCCCCCACCCCTTCTCACCAAGGAAATGCCATGTGAGGACAAAGAAAACCAGGAATCAGCCTCTCACCAGGGAACCAAGTCTGAGGCACTTTGATCTTGGACTTCCAGCCTCCAGAGCTGTGAGAACTCAATGTCTGTTGTTTAAGCCACCCAGTCTGTGGTATTTTGTTATAGCAGCCTGAGCTAAGACACTTATTTATAGATTTACTCTTACCTAATAGAAATTGAGCATCAAAAGGGCAAGGATAATTTTTTTCTTGCTCACTGCTGTAACTCTAGAGCTTAGAAGAGTGACTGGCATATCATGGGCGCTCAATAAATATTGTTAAATGGTTGAATGAATGGACCTCTGAGGCTTCCTCCAGTCCCGTGTTTCTAGGATAAACTATTAATCATCCATCTCTTGTGGGATACTATGTGAGGTGCTGGTAGTTTTCTCAAGAATTGAGAAAGTGGTCTTTATTTCAGGGAGGCTCACAACATGAGTGGGAGAGTCTTGGGTGTATATGTAATTATAGCAGCTTCAATTGTCATGAAAAATTTAAACTACATCACAGCAAACTAAAGTAGTCTGAAGGCATGAGAGAGGGCAAAAGAAAATTATTATCAGCTAAAGGGCAAATTTAGTTGGTCCAAGGCCCAGTCCCATCCAAAGCTTATTTTAATCATCACCTAAAGCTCTGCTTCCATTGCATCTTGAGAAGGTTGAATATTTTAAAAGTTCTTGCCCACTAATAGACAGGATTTTTTTCTCTCTTCTCTTTCTTAGTTTCCTATATAATTTGTGTAAACAGATAGTTTCACAGTATAAATAATAATGAGTCCTATCTGCTAGGTATTCTGCTTTTTACAGTTTCAAAGCTCTTCCTAATCTTTTCTTAAAATCCTCATTTGGCAGTTCTTATCCTTCTTCTACAGATGAGGAGATGAGGTTCAGAGAAGCGAAACTCCTGGTCAAACAGCAGAGTTGGCAGCCTTTTGAAGGTGAGAAGCCAAGGCAAGAGAAGCAACCAGAAGGCAAGCCAGGGTCGGGGATACAGAACGGGAAGAACACTGAACACGCCATGTGGACACACTTGTCGGTAACCACTCGGTGATCCCCAGCAAGGAATTCATTTTCCTGAATCTTATCACCTTACACTCTGAAATGAAGCCTTTTCATGAGAATCACTGATTTCCAAATGTGAGTACACATCAGAATCACAGGGGCCTGGCCCCGCACTGCAGGTTCTGATTCAGTAGGCCTGGGAACAGACACAGGGGCAAGTATTTTTAGAGAGATCCCAGCTGATTGGCCTAGTTCATCCAGGTTTACATCTGTGGTCCTGGTGCCATCTCTGAAGAGCTCTCCTTTCTATCTGAAATGTGCCCAAGTTCATCTTTCTCAAGGTCCCTCCCCAGTCTGATCTTCCAAGAGTCTATGACTTCTGAGAATGTCTCCAAGGCATCATGAGAAAGAAGGTGCGTCTCTTTCCTCCCCACAGGATGTGGTGGAATCTTTAATGAGTGGAAGGCAGCCAGCAGGGCTTTTAAATAGAAACTCACCCTTTCACAGATGGGCCCCTCTGAGTGGGAGTTGTACTGTAAGGAGAACCCTAAAGGCTATGGGATCCTTCCCAAACCTTTGGAATCCTTCACTTTCACTTGAGCTCAGCAGGATAAACTACTCCCTCCCCAAGTAATAACTCTTTCAGCCACTTCCCCATATCATGAAAGCAAGATTTTCAAGTATCCTCTTATTTAATTCATTCTTTATGCTTCTTAACTTGTCCAGCAGTAATATTATGTTTTCATGAAAAGTAGTCGCCTTTGAAGAAAACATGTGAGTGATTTTGGTAGGGCCACATGGCCATCCAGTATTGGCACAATTTAAAAAATAAAGGTCTCAAGTAAAATACACAGGTATATTCACAGCATACAGACAAACACCATTTGGCTTCATTTCTTCTCCTGCCTTTTAATATAATGTTTTCAAAAATTGAATAACAAGTACATTTTGTCTTTCAGCAATGTCCACTAAGGTCACCACCGTAGTACTTTCTGCGGAGGGAAAAAAATCTCTTCACTTCGAGGGGCCCATAGTTCATTAGGATGAGTCAGGGAAACCACATGATGAGTTTTCAATGGAAATGCTGCTTCTCTGTTTATAATTATAACCCTCTCTCAATGCAGACAGTCAGGCAGGAGGACTACAGCAAATAGCCCCAATTAGAAAATGACATGTTGAGTGAAAATTCCCCCAAACAAAGGCCTTCAGCGGCAACCTGACCTCCTAGCACCCCTCATTCTCTCAGGGAAACAACTGACAAGACAAAAATGTGGGAAGAAACAATAAAAGCTGGATTTGCTTTCCAGAAGCCCATCAAGGGACCAAAGATCTCAAGGCCCACATCATCCAGCAATGGCTTGTATGCCCCACTTACACATGAGGACATACACACATCCTGAATGGATGCCCTCTGGCCCAGGCTGGTCTCTCTAGAGTGGAGGAATGAGATTATTTTGTGTGTGCTCCCTTGGGAAGCTGGGAGGGCAGGGGGAGGCAGGGAGGGAAGAAACCTGGAAAAATGTCCCCTTTTTTTTCTTTCCTCTCTTTCCCCACAACAATCAAGGAGATAAAAATCTGGTTCTTTTCTATTTTTATTATGAAAACCTACCCTCCTTCTCCCCGTGATAATAGGGATTGAAGTTGGATTTTTGAGATTAGTTTGAGATTGATGACATTTGTTATAAACTCAGGTTCCACATAGGTCAAGATCCCAGGTTTCATCAAGACAGCAAAACTAATCTGTGCCGTTGGAAGGCTGCTGTGGTGTTACCCTTGTGGTGGAAATAGGAGGGAAGTGAGGGAAGGGACTGAAGGGAGCCTCTGGGCAGCTGGGGATTTTGTTTCTCGAGCTTGGGGACTGTTACACTGGTGCGTTCTGTGAAAACTCATTGAGCTGTAGGCTTGTGATAGGTGCCTTTTCTATATGGATGTCATATTGCAATGAAACATTGAAAAGTGTTCAGTCCTATGCAGTAATCAAAACCTTCAATTCCGCTCAAAGTTACGACTTCTTCCCCAACTCTAGACAGGTCCTATTACAGGTGAGTCTTTTGACTTTTAAAAAGGAACTGTGTGTGTGTGTGTGTGTGTGTGTGTGGTGTGTGTGGTGTATTTGTGTGTATGGTATGTGTGTGTTGTGTGTGGTGTGGTGTATGTATGTGTAGTGTGTGTGTATGTGGTGTGTGCGTGGTGTGGTGTATGTGTGCATAGTATGCGATGTGTGTATGTGGTATGTGTGTAGTGTCTTTGTGTGTATGGTATGTGTGTGCTGTGTGTGTATGTGATGTATGTGTATGGTATGTGTGTGTAGTGTGTGTGTATGTCATGTGTGTGTGTGGTATGTGTGTGATGTGTGTGTGTGGTATGTGTGCGTGGGGTGTGGTGTGTGTGTGTGGTGTGTGGAAAAGATCAGCTCCCTTCTGTCTTCCTACCCATCTCTCACTTTCTGACCCCTGGGACAGGGGTTGGAAATTGTGAGGTAGGAGGACATGTAAGGAGAACCCGAAAGCTCTTATTGGGCGGGCATGAAGCTGGCAGAGTGAATCTTGCTGACGCCCCTCCCTGAGCCCCATCCACAGGTGCTATGAGTATTGACTGCTAATGGCCCACAGTTTCCCCCTTTGGGAGAAGTTGTCCTTGACCATATAGAAGCCACCTCTGCTGGGTGATGACCCGGTCTTTCCCCACCCTCCCCAAGTGTTCCCCTTTCCCCCACATTACAAGCAAGAGCCAATGGCCAACTGACCTGGTGTTCAAAGCCTGACGCCCTTTCCACGGGACAGAGCAGAGCTCTGCGGGGCCAGTCAGAAGCTAGCTACTCACAGAGATCGAATCCTTGTTTTGTGCTTCCCGCCTCTGTCTTATGTGATTCCCTAACTCCTTCCCCTGAGAGCACGCCCTCAGTAAACCACAAGAATCCCCACGTTAGGCTCTGCTCCAAGGCAGCCAAACCAAAGACAGCTGGCTCTGAGCTCTCCAAGCCTGGGAAAAGTTGAAGGCTGATGTTTTCCCTGAGTTATTTGTGGGTCTTCTCCACTCACTGGGGGTCTTTTGCCTGCAGATCCTCTCACCCTACTAAGGTTCTCCATTCTAGCGGCCATGTAGCCCCTCCTAGCCCTTTGGAAATCAGATGGTCCTCTACCAACTTCTCTGTGGACCACCCCATGCCAGCTCCATCACATGGCCCACGTCTGGTCCTTGTAAACTCAGGGCACTTTGCCTTGCAAACTCCAGGAAACAGGCTGCCTAGAGCTGTCACCTCTCCTTTACCCCCAGTGCTCACATTTTAAGGGTTGGTGTCTGAGAATAAGCTACTAGTCTACATTATCCCCCTAATTATGTGACAAACTCTCTAAGAGCCTTTGAGAGTTGGGTGATATTCATAGTGCAGCCTTCTCCAGAGAGGGCCATAGAAATATGAAATTGTTTTTGAGTGGCCTTGTTAATATTTTTATATCTGATATTTATATCTTGATACCTCAATTAAAACTTCCAATTTAACATCCCATGACACTCAAATATTTGAAGACTGCTTTAGGGTTTACAGAAAGGGTCCTTTTCCCATACATTATTGCTATCCTGGCATTTTTCCTCTGTAGTTTTCCTCTGGGGCCCATCAGAGACTTTGAATTCTCCACGTGGTTTATGGGTGAAAGAAAATCTGGATGCCACTTCCCAGCTTCAAGAGGACCCATGCAGATACGAGGACCCAGAAAGCTGCTCTCCCCATAGGGGACAGCCCGGTTTTCCTCTCCCACATAGTTACACATTTATATGGTTAGATGTGAAGTTTCTGAACCAGGCTCTATCTCAAGATGCCACACTTCCTGGGGAGTGTGAAAAACTAGAAAGAACCCGATAATTCTGCCTTCACGTTCTAGGTCCCTCCAACAATCTCTTTAGTTCTCTGTTTCTTCAACAGACAATGAGGGAATTGTACTGTGTAATCCCCCGAGATCCCCATCAACTCGAATATTCTGATTTTAATGATCTCAAACTCAATTGTTAGGCTAATCAACTAGTCATCTTAGAAAAAGCAGTCGGTGTGACATCCAGCTTCAGAGGGGACCTCAGTCTGTCCATCCAGTATTTGTCACAGCAACGTGATGGTATCGGGGGGAACAAGACCTGCAAGCAAATGTCACCCTTGGTGGTGGGGCCGTGAGTCTTCTTTTAGACCCTTGGAACAGTCTTGGGAAAAACAAGTTTAGTGACAACCAAGGTCAGACAAGTAGGGCCCCCCTACAAATAGCAACCCTGTGGGTTCCTGTAAACAGATGTGAGCCAGCTCCTATTTTAACTGAATCACCCACTTGGCAACAGGACAACAACAGTAAACTGATTGTTGCTGGCTTCTGTCTCTGTCAAAAAGAAAAAAAACAAAGCTTACTCCCCAAGGCTTCTGAGCTTTCTGCTTTATTAAGAAACTTGATAAATATAGTTCAGTAAGTGTGTGGTCCATCTCAGATTTATAGCCAGCTTTCTAACCTTACCAGAAGGGGTCACGGTAAAAACGTCTGCCTCATTTTTGCTTTGATTAGAGAAAACCCAAGACAATGGGAAGCCCACGGTTTCCTGACTTGGTCTCTCAGGTCTGGGGTGGCTGCCATTCCCACCTCGCCTGTGGCTCCTTCTGTCCTTCTCCGAGCCTCCCAGGCCTCTGCTCATGTGTGTAGCCTTTTCAGAGGCCTGTTGACAGGTTTGAAAATAAAGCAGGCGATGTAAAGAACAACACGCAAGTCATAGCTATATGAAAGGCGACCTGGCTTGCTTGCCCTACTGGGTGGGGATTAACAAGGATCAGCTGTCCAGCCAGGCTGCTCCCAGGAGGCAGGCCTCCTCCTGGCAGAGAGGGGCCCTGGAGCAACTCAGCTGCCCCGCTGCTGTGTGGGGTGCTCTTTGTTCTTCTCACATGCTCCCGGGCCGTCCCAGGATGCCAGATGAACCAAGAAGTAGGTGTGTGATGTGGTCCTTAGGGAGAGTCTTTCCCTGAAGCCAGGTTCACTGCCCCTCACAGTGAGTGGCCAGGGGCAGAGCCCGGCACTGGAAGCCAATGTAGGAGGGGCAGACTGGGGTCTAAGGAGGCCCACCAGGGAGAGTCAACTCCCAGGAGGCATTGATGGCTTCACCTGGGCTCAGGTCTTGTGCTTCTAGATATTGGGCGATAGAGGAAAACTATGGTCTGAAAGCAACAGTCAGGGAGTCTGAGGTACACACCAGGTGACAATGCTCATAGCCTGGGAGGGGAGCCAGTATGTCTCCTCTTCCTCTCATTTTCCTCCTTCTTTCTGTTCTTTATCCACACCAGTGTGTGAAATAATTGTGCACACTGGTGTGCAAAATAATTGTTCTTCCTCCTAAAGTCAATGAGATGGGGACTCATTTCTATGTGCAAGTATGTCAAGAACTCTCTGGAAGAAAAAGGGAATATCAATGGTTCCTGGTATTGGGTACAAGTGTACGCCCTGCAAAGATCCCAAGTAATGATAGGAACAGAGAGTAACTTACAACGGTGGATCATATATAAAGAGTACTCACGGTGATCTCATTTTTAAAATGTGTTGGCCCTTTCAGGAACCCTGTGTCTCCATGGCTGGACTGTGACGTGGCGTCCCTTCACCCCGTCCCTACGCTCATGCTATAGAACATGGCTGTTAGATCCAGTCTGAACAAACCCCCTTCTAGGCTGTGCACTGATATTCAAGAGGTAACACAAATGAGATGAGGGCCTCTGGACTTCTCCTCAAAGAGGAATTTTACAAACATGTTTTTCCTTCTAGCCAGACTGAGTGATCTCATGACATCATGTGTGAGGTTCATCACAAGGTCAAGAATTGTCCAGTGATCTTGAAGAACTGCCAAAACCAGAAATCTGAAAACAGGAGTGGAAAATGATTCCTCTCGAGAACAGAAGGCTCTCTGAGTGGTTACAACGGAACTTCCTGTCTTTAGAAGACGTATTAACTAGGTAGAGAGTTTCAATGTACACTGATGATAATCTAGAAAATGTCACAAATGAATGCAAAGACCAACTCAGTGAGGACACGTGAGAGCCTGCTTTTCTCTCCTAACATACACTATGAGTCAGTCAAACTAGGACACCAGATACTCCTTTAGTTGTCCTGCACATTCCTCTCTTTGTTCAAACCGTTCCCTCTTCCAGTAACGTACTTTTCACAGTACCCTTAATAGCCATCATTTCTTGAGTGATTCCTTTGTGACAATGTGCTAAAGACACGTGTGTCACATTACCTATCTCATCTAATCCTCACAACCACGTTATGATGCAGGTCTTATCACATCTCCATACTACAGCTTTGGAAATTAAGGCGTTAAAAAATCGAGGAACTTGTGCAAGGTTACGCTGGTAGTAAGAGGTAGAAAGGGGGTTCCATGTGGGGCAGGCTAATTCCTTAACCCTTAAGTGGACCAGTAGGGAGAGGAATCCTTCAAAGACCAGTTTGAATTCAGGAGACTTTCTTCAGGATGAAGTGTTACCTTGCTAGTGGCCCCTGAGTCCAGACTGGTGCCTCTAGCCCAATGTGACCTTCCATGCTGCCCTGCTCCAGGCCATCTGTGCCCCTGTGTGCAGGGTCTGACATCGCCACATCGCATGTCCCCTATGTGGCCTTAGGGCTCAACAACTGTCCCTACTGATTTGACTAGTATATCAGCAAGTTAAATTTTTTAAAAGTGGTAATTTATTAGGGTTCTTCTTCGTACATATTTCATTTTATTGATACAATGTCTATTATTCTCATTTTTCAGTGAGGGATCAGACTCAGGAAGATTAATAACTTGCCTGAATTCACGGAGGTAGAGGGACAGAGTAAGATCCAGCTGCCACTTTGTCAGACCCCAAACCTCTTCTACTGTATGACCTTTCCTTCCAAACCCTGGGACTGTGGGTAGGGAAGGATGTGTCAGGGTTGGATGTGAACCTGGAGGTGAACTTCTTATGAACAGGGCTTCCTGGGACCAGTGATTCTGTGTAGTCACACCAGAGGATGTGAAACCAAAGCATCACTGGTGGCAACAACTCCAGCCCAGAAAATGCTAATGGAGCCCAACAGCCTGAAAGCCAGTCTTGTTGCTGCTCATGAAGAATGAAATTTAGCAGTTCCTCCCTTGATCCTAAAGCAGATATCAAATGCACGAAACATCATATGTAATCAGAGTACAGGAGCCCTTGGGTCACTCCACACAATTAAAACTAGGTTCTGCTACTCCTGGGAAACGTATTTTTAGTTTAAGCTGGGGTGTAATGAGATCTCTAAAAATAACACTGTGAAAGGTGAGGCTAAGTGTAGGGGCCGAGTTCACCCCAGTGCCGAGGCAATAAAACATTATTCATGGTCCATTTAAAGCCATGCAGCCCTGGGCCAACTGTTTTGCTTAAACAGAAATTTGGTTCATGGAACCAAATGGAAACTAACTAAGTTTCCATCTAAATGGTGGTGGTCTGAGCGAGAGGAACTTAGAATATAGGCCATTAGAGGGATGTTACAGCTGCTGAAGCACCTCAGGCCGGTTTGTCTCTGAGGGGTTCTGGTTACACTCAGGAAAGAGGCTGGAATATTGAGTGCTGAGACAACCCCATACATAGCGTGGCTGGCTCACTGCCCTGCTGCGTGCTGGCTCTTCTCAGAATCATGCACCCTGGGTTTTTTGGCTGCAGTTATAACAAAAGTTTTCCCAGCTTGGCTGTGGAAGGGTTTGGGCATGCCTGTAACTTCACACACAGAATATGGCACCCAATAGCATTCAGAAATTGTGATACGAGGCTTGTGGCAGATGTGAGAAACGTCAAAATTTTAATAATTCAGGGCTTTGGAGGGGATATAGTTTTCCTGGACAGAAAAGCACTGTATTAATTGTACCACCCACAAGGACTTTGAACACACGCGCACAAGCACACGCTCACAACACCCAAAACACATCCACGTGTGCCCATTGCCAAGCCTCCTGCTTCCTGACTTAAGGTAGACCTGACAGCACCAGATGGTCATTCTCAAATTTCTTATCTCACCCTGGTTATCCATAAACATCATTTCTCCTGTCCTTGGGGCTGTGCAAATGAAGCTGAAGTTACAGGCTGGATTCTGTTGATGATCCAGTTGATTTCACTCTCTTTCATGGTCAGAAATGTTGTTTGCTTGCTTGTTGACCTGTTTATTTATACTCAACCTCCACCAAATACAGATTTGGGATGAGGTCATAGAGTCTACCCTATACACTGGCGCACAAATAATCTTGCCATAGATGTTGTACGTGTACATAAACATGGTCCAGTATAAGCCAGTCCACTGCTGGAAAAATTCCCATAGCCCAGTCCTTATTATTGATGCTAAAAGGGTTATTAAAGGGAGGTCAGCACCATGGGGACTAAATTAACCCTGATTCTATATACAAGGTCTCAGCCAAAGGCAATGCTCAGAGTGGATTCTGTAACCTTTAATGCATACTGTGCATATGACCATACTTATAAGGCATGGCCCCATGCAGGGAAGAGCTATTTATAATTTTTGTTAGAACTTGAATAAATTTAAGAAATTATTATTATTATTGCTGTGTTAAGAGTCTTAGATAGCGTCTCCTGGGGCTGACGTGACCAACCACATGTTTGCAAATGTGGGACCATTTGCTGGATCTCTCATTATAAGGCTGAATGGATTATCTACCCTGAAGTCCTCCCTAGTCAGAGAAGCCCTGACTTTAAAGGCAGCGGGGCATTTTTAGATTATCAAGTCCAACTCCACTATTCTTATCATTGATATCAAATCCCAAGCTGGAGAAATGATTTAGTCAACATCACTGGGCTTTCAGTTAGAATTTACAGTTGCTTAGAGATACACCTTAATCTTTGTTGAAACTTTACTGTTCACTCCTATAACATGAGACCTGCCCTACACTGATTTTCAAGTAGCTCATCCGTTTCCCCAATGGGTTCCTTTTGGAACCCCTTTCCTGCTTTGGCAGCGACACTTTCTGAGCACACGCTATTCTCATTCTTTTTCAAGTTCTTATCTAAAACTGTCATCAGGAAAGGACCAGCAAAAATGTACTCACACTCTGGCAAAAATGGCTGATAATAGCTGCTTCCTCATTCACGTATCTAGTAGAGATCAAACTGAATTCAAAAGTGTTAAAATCTAGTGATAGATTTCAGGCCAGTGGGAGACATTTTTGGGGAGGCGATGACACCACAGTAGGGAAATGAGGGGGCCGGACTTAGACCTGTCATGGAACAGTGAGCTGATAGAGCTGGCAGGGGCAATTAACTTATGTACTTTGCTAAAAGATAAAGAAACTGAAATTCAGAGGGGAGAAGTGAGTTTTCCCCAAGATCAAGGAGCTAGTTAATGACAGCAGAGATGGACCTCTAGGGTTTAAAGAACCGTGAAATGGGCATGACTTGACAAAAAGGTTTGCCATTTGTCTGTTCATTTCTTCATTCTTTTATGAATTTTTTGTTTGTTTGCCTAGTCTGTGTCCAGCAGGGTTTGGCACTGAGTGGTGAATAAAGGTGGACTGTTTCTTCCCTCTTGGGGTTTATAGTCAATGAGCAGGGGCATCAAAGAGAAAAGATGGACATACAACATATTGTTACAAATTGTGAGAAGAGCCCCAGAGCAATAGGGAAGAGGAGAGAGTAGTTCATTGAGGTTGGTGCTCTGAGGAAATAACACTGGCCTGTTTGCCAATGACCTCCAGTTTGCTAAGTCCAGTGGTCAACTTTCAGTCCTGTCTTGCTTGGTTTATCACCAACATTCGACAGTTGATCAGTCCCTCTCTCTTGAATTGCTTTTTTCTCTTAGCCTCTAAGACACCACACTCTCTTTTGGTTTTCCTCCTACATAACAGGCTTTTACTTTTCCTTCTCCTTGGCTGGTTCATTCTCACATCCATGTCTTCTAAAGATTGGAGCGTCCCTGCAATCATCTCTATCTTCCCTCCTGAACTCCTAATTCATATATCAAGCTGTGCACTTGACTTCTCCACGTGGCTGTCTAAAAGACATCTGTACCTGATCGTCTCCCAAACAAACTCATTTCCTACCTCATCCCCTAAAATTCTCTGCCCTCAATCTGCCCGTCTTAGTAAACAGCACATGCATACGTCCTGTGGCTCAGGTCAAAACCTTGGCGTCACCTTTGCATCCTTTTTTTCTCTTATCCTTCATTTCCAATACATCTGTAAATCCTGTAGACTTTACTTTCCACCTCTATCCAGAACCCAATCATTTGTTAACCCTTTTATAATCTTGACCATCCTGGTCCAAGCGAATATCATTTCTTACCTGGATTATTGGGAAAGCCTCCTCACTAGTCTCTATCTGAAATTGTCCCTCCACAATTTAATCTCAACACACCAACCCAAGTGGCCCTTTCCAAATGGAAATTGGATCATTTTGCTTGAATCACACATCTCGTGCAGAAGAAAAGCCAAAGTCCTCCCAATGACCTAAAGGCCCTGTATGACCTGGACCCCTGCTATCTCTGCCACCGTCTCCCACCCCTCTCCCTCTTACTGATCTCCTTGCTCTTCCTCAACCCTCTCAGGTCCGCCTACGCTCAGGGCCTTTGCACTTACTGCTCCTTCCATGAACACCCATGCAGCTTGCCTCCGTGTTCCTATCAGGTCTTGCTCATGCATTAACCTCTGTGGGGCCTTTCTGACCTCCTCATATAGAGTGACCCCTGTCCCAGGACTCCCTCTTTCATCTTGCTTTATTCTTCTCCTTAGCAACTATCACCATTGGACACAGTCTGCATTTATTGATTTATTTGTTCGTTGTCCCCAATTAGAATGCAGATACTAGGTGGGCAGTGATTCTTATCTAGTGCCTAGAACAGTGCTCAAAAAATAATTTTAACTAAATGAATGCATGGGCTGAAGCTAAGATCTGAAAAGGACCCAGTAAAGGGCTGGGGGGAGCTGTGTGTAGGAAACTTCCCCGGCAGAGGGAACTAGATGTATATAAAGAAAATGAGGGGATGGGTCTTGGCCCAGAGAACCTAAAAGAAGGGGTCAGATGGCTTGCAATGAGGCTGGAGAAATTGGCAGAGGCTAACTTGTACAGAACATTGAAGCCAGGATCAGAACTTTGGGTTTGAGTGTGAATGAGATGAGAAGCTATAGACGGGCTTAAGCAGGGAGTTCTTTTCATGTGGATGTCCTCACCATGCTTGACCTTGAGAAAGTCATCGTCTATGGAAGGAGTCCACACACACAGTTAACAGTGCAAACTATCCAGGGGACCTGGGGACACACACTTCTTCCTTGAGGGTGAGGAGAGGGACGAGGAACATTAATGTTCTGATCTGATTGTGGAAGGCTGTTCTAGGTAGAGAAAGAGTGTGTGCAACAGCATGACAGCCTGGCATCCCACAGGCTGGTGTGCAGCTCGAACCACTAATAAAAATGTGCTTTTCAAGGTTGGCCCTAAGCCTGGCTGGCGGACTCTAGTTCACATCTTTTCACTATACCAGGCTGAGACACGGTTTGGATACCAGGTAGAGGGAGGTGGCTGGAGTAGGAAGGAGGACTCTTGGGGCCCATGCATGTTGGCTTCTGTTTGGGTAGGAAAAGAGCATCCATTCTACAGCCACATTTCACCAAAGTGGGGCTCAGAGAGGTGAATTCACTTGCTTAAGGTCACACAGCTTGTAAGAGGCAGGTTCACAGTCCAGTTTTGCAAGGGTGGCATAAAAAAGCAAAAGGGAATGTCATTTTACACTGAACTGAATTGGGAATATACTCATGAACTTAAATTTTTTTTTTTTTTTTTGGCTGTGCTGTGTGACATGCGGGATCTTAGTTCCCTGACCAGGGATCAAAGCCATGCCCCCTTCAGTGGAAGCATGGAGTCTTAACCACTGGACTGCCAGGGAAGTCCCCTCATGAACTTCTTAGGGATGGAAAATGTTTGCAGTTAGTACATACTTTTCCCAGGATGTGTGTGTGTGTGTGTCTGTGTGTGTGCGTGTGTATATAGTATTTTTCCAAAAAAAGTCATAAGTGCCTCAGTTCTGCTTCGCTGGTTTGATACGTAAGAATTCTTTAGCAATTAACAATTTATGTTCCTAACAACCAGTTTTTCTTTCACCCAAAGTAAAATTAAATATGATATATCCTTATTACTAATAATAGAGAGCATGGCAATGATATTAATCACTGGGATAGCAGAAGTCTGTCATCCCTTCATGCCCAATCCAAATGGCAAATGAAGCAGAATTAAGTCAATGCAAATACCACTCTAAATTCCTTGGTGGGTAGAATTTATTACTGCTGCCCCCTTAATCCCAACTAAAGTTAAACTGTGCTTACTGGTAGTCTGCAATGTAATTTGGGAAACCTCTGTTGGCTATGCACATTTTAAATATAGTGTAGAGACATAGCCAAATCAGAGCTGGGAGAAAGCTGGGAGAAGTGGTTAGGAGAGTTCCATCAATTAGGTGGAACACATCTTTATTCCTAGAGCTGAAAGGGATATTAAAGTTTCAATTAGACCATTCCTTGAATTTGGAGAGAAACATACTCAAGCCAACCCAGGCAAAACCCATCAAAGGTCAGCAAACATTTTCTATAAAGGGCCAGATAGCAAATCTTTTAGGATTTGTGGGCCATATGGTCTTTGTCACAACTACTCAACTCTATCCTTACAATGTGAAAGCAGTCATAGACAGTAAGTAAATGAAGAAGTGTGGCTGTGTCTCAGTGAAACTTTATTTATGAAAACAAGTAGCTGGATTTCATCCATGGGCAGTAGTATGCTGACCTCTGTTCTAATCTCTAGCAGGAGAAAAATTTCCTAAACTTCTCTAGAAAATTTTTAGCTGGATATTCCTTACCATGTCTAGTTCATATCCCTTGGCTCTAATACAAATCTTTCTTCTATCCTTTGGGGAGATGGAGGACATCTGTTTGGTGTCTCCTTTTGTTGGAAGGACTAATTCTGCCACGGGGTGAATGCTGACAGATTAGCTTTGCCAGGACATCTGTAATCAGAGGACATGCATTCATATCCTGGCTTCACTACTTACTTGCTGTATGACTATAGGCAAGTTGCTAAACTATTCTCAGACTTGGATTTCTCATCTGCAAAATGGTTATATTCCTGATACTAAACTCATGGTGCTATTGTTAGGATTAAGTGAGATGATGCATTGTAAAGCACTTTAACCCATGCTTCAATAAATGTGAGCTAGAAAGAAAAGGATGGAGATGGCAGAGAGAGAGAGAAAATGTTCTCCTGACATGGACAGAAATGAAATTTATTTGAGGACAAACTTGGGGAGTTCATTTGGAGATTTGAGTAAAGGGAGCAAAGACAGTCATATGTGTTGGGTTGAATAATGAGCTATCTATCATACTACACTTCACAATATATCCTTCTGAAATGATCTTTCCCATTGGTTTTCTCCCTATTACCCATCTCTCTCCACTAGAACATAAGCTCCTGGAGAGAAAGGAGCACAAACTCCTGGAGCTTGTATCCTTGGTGCCTAGAAGAGTTCCTGGCACATAGTAGGAATGACAAATAATTGTTCAATGGAAGAACAAACAAATAGGAAGATTGTCTCTTCCATGGAGTGCCCAGCTTCAAGAAGAATCCACCCTAGTGAGGGAAGAAGAGCCTGCATCCAGCCCGCCATCATGATCTGCATGAATTAATGTGGGTAATCACCCTCATGGCAGACATCATTGTCATATCACCCTCGTGCGGTTTCTGGACTGACCAAGCCTTTCTGGTGTTATGGATTCATATATTGAAGCCTTAATCCCCAATATGAAGGCATTAGGAGGTGGGACCTTTGGGAGATAATTAGGTTTAGATGAGGTCAAGGAGGTGGGGCCCCCATGATGGAATTAGTGTCCTTATAAGAAGAGGAAGAGGCTGGACCTCTCTCTCCACCATGTGAGGATAGAGTAAAAAAAAAAAAAAAAAAAAGGCAACTGTCTGCAAGCCAAGAAGAGGGCCCTCACCAAGAATTGAATCTGCTGGCATCTTCACCTTGGACTTTCAGCCTCCAGAACTAAGACAGGTGACCACTGTTATCCCGAGTTTTAACCCTTGGTGAAGTCCCTATATCTACCTAAGTGTTAGACTGAATGAAGAGACAAACAACACTCACCTCTTTCTCTGTGGTTCATGGTTTCTCTGGGTTTTTCACACTTCTGTTTGTATTGCGTTATTCGTCTAATCTGGCCGTGACTGCTGCATCTACAGAGCAGTGTATGTTAGGTGTGGAATACTCTCTACTCTACCTTTTTCTTACTTTCTTTGCTCTTTCTTTTTCCTGCTCTGTATTCCATTTTTAATGCATATTTTTTATGCAAATGATAAAATACCTAGCATACTTCCAAGCATTCATCCCTCTTTAACTGGAAAGAAATAGATATTATAAAAAAAAGGCAATTTGAGAACATGTGTAAAGCAATCCATAAACAGTCTAAACACTCAGGGGCTGAAGAAATGCCAAATGTCGGGGGAGGGATCATAGAGGTTATGACTGGTCTAAGAGAGCTTTCTGCTGGAAATGAGTTTGAGCCAGGTCTTGGAAGGATGCCTTAGTCATCTTTCAGTGAAGGGAGGAGGTAAATGGTAGATGAAGAATGGGAGGTTAGGTGGGAGGCAGATGCCAAAGGACACCAATGCAAACTGAGTTCAGAGAGAAGAATAACATTCAAGAAATTTTTATTCATTCATGGCACATATATACAATGGAATATTACTCAGCCATAAAAAGAAACAAAATTGAGCTATTTGTAATGACGTGGATAGACCTAGAGTCTGTCATACAGAGTGAAGTAAGTCAGAAAGAAAAAGACAAATACCGTATGCTAACACATATGTATGGAATTTAAGAAAAAAAAATGTCATGAAGAACCTAGGGGTAAGACAGGAATAAATACACAGACCTACTAGAGAAGGGACTTGAGGATATGGGGAGGGGGAAGGGTGAGCTGTGACAGGGCAAGAGAGAGGCATGGACATATACACGCTAACAAACGTAAGGTAGATAGCTAGTGGGAAGCAGCCGCATGGCACAGGGATATCGGCTCGGTGCTTTGTGACCGCCTGGAGGGGTGGGATAGGGAGGGTGGGAGGGAGGAAGACGCAAGAGGGAAGAGATATGGGAGCATATGTATATGTATAACTGATTCACTTTGTTATAAAGCAGAAACTAACACACCATTGTAAAGCAATTATACCCCAATAAAGATGTTAAAAAAAAAAAAAGAAATTTTTATTGAGCAGCGACTCTGTATGTCAGCACCACCACAGGGATTATAAGTAAATGAGGAGACTTGGTCCTGTCCTTGAATTGCTGATAATATAGTGCAGGGAATTAGCAGACTTTGGCTAAGAAACTTGAAACCCCACATTTTCTTTATAGTAGATTTAACTAAAATGTCAGAAACTGATAACATTTCTCCAGTGAACCATCATCATCTCCAAATTACTCACTTGAGTTCCTTGAAGACCAGTTTCTGATTTTAACACCAAAGCACCAAGCTTCTGATGCAGTTTTTTTCTTCTTCTAAAAAACACATCCATCACCTCACATATTTATTTATTGATGAGAACACTTAAGCTCTACTCTCTTAGCAAATTTCAATTATACAAAACAGTATAATCAATTATAGTTACCATGTTATGCATTAGATCCTCAGATCTTATTCATCTTATAACTTTACCAACCTCTCTTGATTCCACTCCCAACCCCTCCAGCCCCTGGCAACCACTATTCTACTCTGCTTCTATGAGAGTTTGCCTTTTTTTTTGGTTTAAGATTTCACAAATAAGTGATTCCATGCAGTATTTGTCTTTCTCTGGCTTATTTTACTTAGCATAATGCCCTCCATTTTCATCCGTGTTGTTGCAAATGGCAGGATTTCCATTTTTTAAAGGCTGAATGGTATTCCATTGTATGTATATACCACATTTTCTTCTCGATTCATCCATTGACGGACACTTAGGTTGTCTTCATACCTTCACTATTGTGAATAATGCTGCAATAAATGAGCGAATACAGATAATTTTTCAAGATAATGATTTTGTTTCATTTAAGTATATACTCAGAGGTGGAAATGCTGAATCATACGGTAGTTCTATTTTTAATTTTTTGAGAAACCTCCATACTGTTTTCCATAGTGGCTATAACAGGTTACATGCCCACCAACAGTGCACAAAATTTCCCTTTTCTTCACATCCTTGCCAACATTTTTTAATCTCTTGTCTTTTTGATAATACAGTAGACATCCTAACATGTGTGAGATGATTTGCATTTTCCTGATCATTAATGATATTAAGCACTTTTTCAAGTACCTGTTGGCCATTTGTTTGTGTTTTTTTGAAAACTGTCCACTCAGGACTTTTGTCCATTTTTAAATTGGGTTATTTGGTTTTTTGCTATTGAGTTGTATGAGTTCCTGGTATGTTTTAGATATTAATCTGGAGGGAAGGGAAACTTTTCCTTTCATTTCTTCTAGGTTCGTTGGCTGGTCTAACAATTAAATTGACATAAGACAGATTACAAGAGAAAACCAAATTTAATTTGTAGGCACAGGAGCTCATAGTAATATGAGACTCAAAGAAATGACCAAAGCAGGTGGTTTTTATACATTTTAGACAAAGAAACAATACATTTGTGAAGAATTGACAAGACAAAGAAGTTTGGGCTTGGGGTAGTAAATTAGTAACAAATTTTTTCATATAGCCTTCTTAACCTTGAATTCCCTATCTCTGATGATAAGGATGTCTCTCTCTCCTGGTACAGGGAGAGTACCTTTCATATGGATGATTTATATCTTGCTTTCAGGGGGCAAAGGAGGGTCAGAGTGCCCTACTTGCACTGGCTCTTTCTTAAGTCACTTTAATTAAAAACAATCAATATGCTAAAGCAACATATTTTGGGGTGGCCTGCCCTGAACCCCATCAAATGCCTTATCAGATATGTGGTTTGCAAATATTTTCTCTCATTTCATAGGTTGCCTCTTCATTTTGTTAATGGTTTTCTTTGCTGTGTAGAAGCTTTTCAGTTTGGTGTAGGTCCACTTGTTTAGTTTTGCTTTTGTTGCCTTTGTTTTTGGTATCAACCCCCCCCCCCCAAAATCATTGCCAAGATGGAGGCCAAGGAGTTTACCCACTATGTTTTCTTGTAGGAGTTTTATGGTTTCATGTCTTATGTTTAAGTCTTTAATGCATTTTGGGTTGATTTTTAGTTTTCGTGTAAGATGGGTGTCCAGTTTTTTTCTTTTGCATGTGGATATCCTGTTTTCCCAACACCATTTGCTGAAGATACTATCCTTTCCCCATTATATGTTCTTGGTTCCTTTGTTATAAATTAATTGATCATATATGTGTGAGTTTATTTCTGGGTTCTCTATTATGTTCCATTGATCTATGTGTCTGTTTTTATGCCAATACCATACTGTTTTGATCACTATAGCTTTGTATTATAGTTTAAAGTTGAAACTGAGCAGGACCCTGTAGGGGGTCTTGGGTACGGGAAGCCTTTCTGTTCAGCATCCATGACCATCCCTGAGTTCCAAAGGGCAGATTCAAACATTGTTAATCCAGGAAGGGAAGGGATGCAGAGTCAAGGGAGGAACAGCCAAGAAACAATAGTACAACCTTGGGGCAGGGTCCTGGTTCCACCTCAAGGAACACACATAGCAATATATTTAAACCCTTTTATAGAATTAAAACCAAACAAATGGAAGATGTCACTATTCTCCATGCCAGAGAAGATCACCTGAGGTTAGACTAAAGGAATCATAGAAGCTCATCAAGAAGATTACCTGAGATGAGATTAAAGGAGTGCAGGCCCTGCACACACCCTAATCTTATCAGCAACCTACCCTTGAGCTATTGCTATATAACTCTTCATCAAATCCTCCCGGGTTGGAACAGAGTTTTAGAGGGCAGGAGACCACTGTGTCCCCCTTTGCCTGGCAAAGCAATAAAGCTATTCTTTTCTACTTCACCCAAAACTCTGTCTCTGAGATTTGATTTGGCACTGGTGTACAGAAGCTGAGATTTTGGCATCAAAATCAGGACGTATGATACCTCCAGTTAGGTTCTTCCTTGTCAAGATGCTTCCAGCTAATATCTTCTTTCTCAGGATGCTTTTACTATCAGGGTCTTTTGTGGTTCCATACAATTTTAGGATTGCTTTTTCTATGTTTGTGAAAAATGCTATTGGATAAAATCTAACATCTAGAAAAGTCCACAGCAGGTCACTGCTACCAGGGAGCAATAATAAGACTCCTGTTTCTCTTCCTGCTTCCACATGAATCTCAGTGCATCTGATTGGTAAAGTTTCTAGCACATTTTAAAGAAAGGTGAGCATAAAAGGGATCAGGTGATATTGCTGAGTTGCTAACTGAAAATTTGTTACAAATGCCTCAAGGAAAATATACAAAAATAAAGAAATTTAAACACACTAGTAGTAGGTAGTCCAAAGTGAATTTTTTAAAAAACATGCTTTACAGTAGGAAACTGTGAGACACCTAGGAATAAGTCAATTAAAATTTGTGCACAATTCATATGTAAAATGGAATACATTTTATTTAAAGACCTTAAAGTATACTTGTATAGATGGAGAACTATGCTATATTAATAGACAAGATGTCTTAACACTGTCTGTATGTCAATTTTTCCAAAACCAATTCATTGATTTGATGCAATTTTTTATAGAAGGAAAAAAAAAACACTTTAAAAAGTGCCACCTGACAAACTGATTCTAAAACGTATATTGAAGAGTAAGGAAAAATAGTAAACAAGATGTTAACAAAGAAGGAAAAATGTTGGAGGGAACTTGCCCTACTCAATAGCAATATTTATTCTTATTTTTTTCTAGTTTTATTGAGATATAATTGGCATATACCAGTGTAGAAGTTTAAGGTATACAGCATGATGATTTGATTTACATATATCATGACGTGAGTACCAGGTTCAGCTAACATCCACCTTCTCATATAGAGAAAGAAAGGAAAAAGGAGAAAAATTTTCTCCTTATGATGAGAACTCTTAGGATTTACTCTTTTAACAGCTTTCCTGTATATCATACAGCAGTGTTAGCTATAGTCATGTTGTACATTACATCTATAGTACTTACTTATCTTATAACTAGAAGTTTGTACCTTTTGACCATCTGCCTCCGATTCCTTCTCCCTTCACCCTCTGCCTCTGGTTAGCAGGAATCTGATCTCTTTTTCTATGAGTTTGTTTTTTTGTTTTCTTTTCTTCTAGATTCCACATACAGATGACATCACACAGTATTTGTCTTCTCTGTGTGATTTATTTTACTTAACATGATGCCCTCAAGGTCCATCCATGTGGTTGCAGTTTTTTTCTTCTTCGATGTGGATGGCTAATAGCAGAGAGAGGCTACAAGAGTTAGCTTCTATCTAACAGCCCCATTAAGCAAACTTGAAAGTTGACCGTGGAAGGTATTTTAGTATTTTAGTTTTGGACACAGTTTCCTTAATTGCTGCCTGAACACCACTTCTGGAGCGCGGCCCAAGTGATAGACTATCTTCATTCAGGTTTCAGACCCCGAGGTGTGTCTAATCTTGGATGAGATAAACTTATGTAAGCAGCTGAGATCTGGCTCAGAGATAGAGCAAAGACCTAACACGTAGAATTCAAGTATGAATCCAGCGAGGTCAACTTTTCTCACCCGTACATTCTTAGAATTCCATAGACATGTGTCTTCCTTCCTTCCAACAGGCTAATATTTTTCAAAAGTGGATCACCTTGAAACCAATGATATAGAACAAGTAAAAAATAAATATAAGTTTATTTTTCTTTAACCAAATTCATAGTGGTGGCAGTTGGGGGGAGGGGGGCAAAATAACATTTATTAAATGCTTACTGTCTGCCAGAACTTTATGTATACTACATTTCCTTTCCAAAGCATATATTTTTCACTAAAAAAAAAGGAAAAGGACAAGGGAAAAACCCCTCCATTTTTATATAGGAAAACTGAGGATCAGAAAGGGTACCTTGATCAAGATCACATGTCTAAAAAGAAACAACATTAAGTATTTGAATCCCCCATTTCTTTTTATAAGTTTCAGTCTTTTCCCACTGCACCATCCTGCTTTTCATCCATATTATTGGAATATCTTAGAAAAAACATTTATTTTATATTGTGCATCACAGTTTTAAACATGTGTACAAACATTATCTCCTTTAGTCTTTATATTACACTGCAAAGGAGGTGAGAATCTTTAATGTTATTCCACGGTGAGGGAGATGATTTCATCCTCATTTTACAAGGGAGGAGGCTCGTAATAGTTATGTGAGTCTAGTCACAGTCCCATGACTGGAAACTAGCAGAGTTGGAGTTACATCTGGTATGTCTCCTAACTAGAAATTCCAAACTCCTCCTCCTCTAGCACTGCTGTCCGGTAAACCCAAGACCACAAGGAATATGCCCTCAGCGATGTGAGTCACCAGTAAACATGTGGGCACCGTGTCTGAACTTACGTCATCTGTCTGGCTTTTTGAAGTACACTATATACTGGAAGCAACAATTAGTAAAGAAAAGCTAAGGTGGGCATCATGCCAGTGGTTATGTTTAGTGAGATATTGATAGGGTGTGCGACCCCTTTGGAATGTGAACTATAAACCCTAAGATGGAATGAAAGGAGATTTGGTTCACACATTCATTCATGTGCATTTAGTAATTTTCCATAGTTTCATTCCACAATGCAGTGTGTGTATTATCACCTTACATCTTAACCCTGACACCATGAAGTAGACAGGTTATCAGGATTATTAGCCTCAATTTCCAATTAAAAAATTTGAGTGCTGAGTTGAAGACTCATAAGGAGCCACTGACCAAGGCAAGCCTTAGACCTCACCATGCCCTCTTCAGGATTCATTGGCGTGGCCCTTGAGAAACCCATGAGTTAGCATGTCTTGGAAAGTGACATCAGGTGACTGATCATTTTGTGTGTCTGATTCATCCCATTTTATTTTAGCATGTTTATTCAGTTGGTGTTGGCTCTTGATGCAGGAGATACAAAGATAGATGTATCTTCAGCCCAGATCTCTCCCCTGATAGACAAATTCCTATAAAATATAGATTACCAAAATTACTACAGGAAGACACAGAATCCTGAGTAGTCCTATACCCTTTAAACTTATTGAATGTATTACTATTAACAATCTTCCCCCCCAATAAAATACAAGGCCTTAATGATTTTTCAGGGTAGTTTTAGTAACACTCAAAGTAATGTCAGTATTATTCAAATGTCGATATTATTCAAATTCAAGTTATTCAATTATTCAAATTATCTTCCAGATAATAGCAAGACAGGAAACTCCCCAACTCACTTTATAATTCCCAAACCAGACAATGACTGTACAAAAAGGAAAATATTATCAGTCAATCTAAATAATAAATATAGATGTGGAGATCCTTGGCAAATTATTTCAGCAAACAATGTGTAGAAACTATAATTCTACAAGTATCATAATGTCATAGTCATACTGAATTATCCAAGGAATGTAAAGTTGCTGTAACGTTAAAACTATATGATGATCTTATTAGATGAAGAAAAGCCCTACAATAAACTTCATCAACATTCATAGAAAGAAATTCTTGGCAAACTAAGAAGACAAAGAAAATTCCTTAACCTCATAAGAGGTAGTCCAGAAAACTTCAGCAAACATCATATTTAATGGTTAAAGATTAAAAGAATTCCTCTTAAATTCGGAAAGAAGATAAGGATACTTAGGGAACATAATCGTCATTAGTTAAAGACAACATTTTTGTCCTGTTTGAAAAAAACCCTCAGATGATCTAAAGACAAACTATTAGAATTAATAAAAGAGTTTAGCAGGGTTGCTGGACTTAACCTCACTATTTAAAAATTGAATTCTATATCCCAGCAATAAGCATTTAGAAAATGTAATTTAAAAAAAAAGATACCATTCACAATCAAGAGCAGATGACTAAGAATAGCCCAAACATTCCTGAAGAAGAACAGGGTGGGGAAACATGCCTTACATGATGTTTTTGAAGGTATATTAATGAAGACAGTGTACCAGCAGCACAGCACTAGAAAAATAGACCACTAGAACAGTCTCAAGAGCTGGGAAACCTATCTTTGCACATATGAAAAGTTGGTGTCAGACCGAGTTTGCATATTGGGGGCGAAATGGAATATGGTGCTGACAAAATTTATTTTTCATATAAAAAAACAAAATTACATACCTACATTATACCATACCTAAAAATAACTTCAAGGAAGATTAAAGATTTAAGTGTGAGAAACCAAGTCTTAAATATCTTGAGGGAAATTTTGTCCTATATATTTATAGATTCAGGGTAAGGAGACCATTAAACTAAACAAAAATTATAAAACATAAATAAAAAATGTGATAAATCTAGCTATACTAACATGAAAAATTTCCAGTAAAACACACTGTTCATAAAGTAAAAGAAAAAAAACCCTGCAAATGCATAGTGTATTTTATACATAAAGAATTCTTGCAAGTCAATATAAAGAAGAAAAGTATCCCAATAGAATATATGTGAATAAGAATTTCACAAAGAAGCAGAATTTAGAATTAACATAGGGGAAAAAAATGCTCAACATTACTGGTAATCAAAGAAATACAAATTCAAAGTTCAATGTAGTATTGCTTTATACCCCCAGAGAGGTACACACTAAAATGTCTAATAATACTAAGTGCTGACCAGCACTACAGCAGTAGGTGTTTACAGACACTGCCGCTGGGATGTAAACTGCTTTGCAAAGCAATTTAGCCATACTTGAAATATTTGAAGATGAGCATGCTCTAAAGATATTTCCTTTTTAGGCATATGTTCTAAAGAAACCGTTGCACTCATGCACATGTAGAAGAATGTTCATAATAATATTGTTCTTTATAGCTCCAAAATACAGAAAAAAAATCTCAGTCTCCTTCTATATGACCTGACTATATATGTTGTAATATATCATACCTTAGACTGCTTGAGACAGTAAGAAAAAGGAATGAATAGTGTGTATAGGCTTCAAAAATGGATGGATTTCACAATTATAACCCTAAACAAAGTCACAGATACATATGGAATATTTCCATTTATGTAAATTCTGAAATTTGCAAAACTAAACATGTTGTTTCAAGACGCACATAGATGAGATGTGGAAAAAATAATGGAAGGACAATTACAAAATCTCAGACCTTGTTACTTCTGAAGTAACAAGTTCAGAAGTTCAGGGAGAGACAGACAGGAAAAATGGGTTATTCATAATGTTCTGTTTCTATGCTGTGTGGTGGGTGTGTGCATGTTTTATTATATCATTCTTTATATCTTACATGTAGTAGATACTTTTTATAGGCAAAAAATATTTTGTAAGATTTTAAAATAGGAAATTTTTATTGTTATTGTAAATCAGTGGTTTGACGTGCTGGTAGTATTTTTTCCTAATGTACATTGAAATAGAAACAAGCTTATTAAAATAAAAATTCATTTTTATATCTTTAAAACTCTCTCTCATACCTTTTGTGATATGCGTGCCTCACTTATAAAGTCTCTGCCCTAGAGAATGGTGTAAGGAATTATAAATGACCCTAGAAGCTGATGTGACCACTTTAGCCAGTTCAGTCATCGTTCCAAAAGCTGTGACTTTGGTGACAGTGAAAGACATGGACAAGGTTTTAAGGTTTATCCATGTTCCTGTGAGTGTGAACGGCAGTCTGAAATCCCCGGGGGGGCAGACAAGGAACATTACTGAGAGAAATGAAGGGTCGTGGACAGGGAGATCTGACTGGTAGGTCCCCTCTCTGCCTGAGGGGGCGCTGGCACCTCAAGCTGGGTGTGGTCCTAGGGCAATTCCAGCCACGTGCTGACAAGATTAGTTTTTCCAGTAAAGTTGAAAACTCAGATTTTATGTGAAAACCTCCGACGTTTAAATCTTAACAATTAATTCAAATATTTAAGAATAAACGCTGCAGACCTGTCAACCATGTCTGGCAGCTGCCCTAGTGTGTGACCCACTAGTTTGCAGTGTTATCCCAGAAGCCAGAATGGCATCCTGCCCTCAATAGTGGGCACCCAGTAAGTATTTGCTCAGGTGAAGAAGGACATGATGCCTTGTTTTCTCTGCCAATATCTGAGGAGATGCTCTGGGAGGGACATTGAAAACTGGCTGCAGACTCTTTTCTGTTCTTTCCATTGAGAGGTCAGGTCTACATCCTCTCCTTGTACTGAGGCTGCTTGAGCAATTGACAATGGTAGAATTGACCCTGTGTTGCTTTTAGTGACAGTAAACTTCCACTGCCTGTCTTTCTGAGCACTTGCTCTGAGGGAAGCCAGCCATAGAAGACATCTGACTTCCCTGAGACGGCCATCCTGGAAAGACCATGTGTAGATTCTCTAGTTAGCCATCCCAGCTGAACTTAGCAGACATCCCTGACATGATGTCAGCCATGTGAATGAAGCTGACTTCCACGCTCCAGACCAGCCCATCTGACAAAGAAGGACCCCCAAGTGTACTTACTTCATGCCATAAAGAACACAGTGATTATGTAACTGAGCCTGTGTGAATTCCTGACCCACAAAATTGTGAGGTATAATAAGATGATTGTTGTATTAAGCTACTAAGTGTTGAGGTAGTGTGTTAGGCATTAATAAACAACTAAAACCTCTAAACTTCTTAATTTAGTTTCTAATTAATCCAAAAACATAAATCCCTACCTGCGGTGGACTTCATCGTGGTTTGCTTTGAAGGTGGAGACAGAAGATTTCTTTTCTTTTTTAAAAAATTTTATTGGATTATAGTTGATTTACAATGTTGTGTTAGTTTCAGGTGCACAGCAAAGTGATTCAGCTATACCTATGCATATATTCATTCTTTTTCAGATTCTTTTCTTAGGTTTATAGGTTTTCTTAGGTTTATAGGTTATCACAGAATATTGAGTAGAGTTCCTGCTATACAGTAGGTCCTTGTTAGTTAGAAGATTTCTTATAAATATCATATGTATTATCTCCAGGAAAAAGAGGACTGGACAAATGTGTAAGAAGGGAACAGTTACCAAAGAGTAAAATCTTTGAGACTGAGTTGGGAAACCAAAGCCCAAATCTTATATAAGATTGCTATACTAATCATTTCATCATGAAGTATATATTTAAGGGTTTGTGGGTTATTTAGTGAATTTTAAAGCTCTGCTCTCTAGAGCAATCAGGGAGCTTGTTTGAACAGCTATGCTTTGCTGTGAAATATAAAGTATTCAGACACATGCATGGTCAGTGAGTGAGGAAAATCCAGATTTTGTTCAATAGGTCTAAATTCATTCTATAACCCCACAGTCATCGATCAAGAATATTGATGCCCTCTGTCAGCAGAGCTGGCAATAATGCTTTAGGAGCTTCACAGTTCAGGAGAGGTTCTGATCCCCTCTGAGAGGCGCAACTGCTTTATTCAAGTAGAAGAGGTCATTTCCAAGAAAAAATGTGAGAGGTTAGGAAATGCAGCAAATACCCTCGAAAGGAGAATGGGATGCCCAAGAGAGGAGTCCAGAGGAATCTTATTTGCAAGAAAATTAGTGGAGCTCTGAGAGAAAAACCAGGTTGGCATTGTAAGTGTCCTGGTATCGAGGGACCCAGAACAGTGATGTGTAAACTTTACACACGGTGTATGAGTGTTGCCAGAAGTTAAGATGACAAAACTGAGCTCTATCATCTTAATACTGTTCCTGATGGCAGGATGGGCACCCACCTGGAAAGTGAGGGAGTGACTGCTGGACTCCATGAAGGACAAGGTTGATCAGTGGTGAGCAGGGCTGTCTGTAGGCACTGGAGGATATCATTTACATTGTTCTTCAAGTTACTCCTCAGGGAGCACTCCCCAGTTTGTACTGTAGAGAGCTGGGATGATGAGTTTGACAAAAAAAAAATGATTATATGATGAATAGGGACTATGAGAAACAGAACTGTAAAGCCTCTGTGTTTGGGAGCGTTGGACGATGGAATACCATGGAGGAATGGAGCCTTCATCTATCTAGCAGAAGCACCCATTACAGCATCACCAGTAGCTGGCATTGCCATGATCTATGATTATCTACATCAGCAGGGACAGCAACCTCTACGGAATAGGGCTGCCAGGAGGCGAGCAGAGATCCACGTGGAGAATGGAGGAGAGGAACTCAAGGGCTTTCAAGAGCATGTTCCAGTTTCCTTGGGTGGATCCACTGACATACAACTTCTCCTGTGTAAAAGGGGCCGTCCCTTAGTACTTAAGACAGACAGAATGAGCAATAACACCCTTACCCTCAAGAGGCTGGGAGTCTAGATTGAGGAAAGTTCACACGGATGATTTTGAGGTTATGCAGTAAGTGTTGTAAGAAGGAGAAATCCTGGATGTCATGGGGACATAAAAAGGAAGCACTTAACCCAGCTTGAGGTTTATGTCAAGAGGGGATAGAGCTGAGAATGACTGAACTGACTTTTGAAAGACATTCGCAGAAGCTGGCGAAGCAATAGAGTTGTTAAGCGTGTTTCTGGCAGAGGACACAATATTAGCAAAGCTAGTGGGGTGTGAAATAGTGCTGCATGGGAGATGAAATACAAACTGTTTCTGGAGAGTGTAAAGTTCAAGGTCAGTTGAAGAAGACTAGAGCGATGAGGCTCATGAGTTTGGGAGAGTCTGGCTGTCCCGGGGTCAGTGGAGAGCTGCAGGCAGGGCAGTGACATAGGTAGATTTGCATTTTAGGTAGAATATTCTGATGACAGTGTGGGCAATCGATCTGTGGGGGCAGAGGACACAAGATTGAAAGCGGGAGATAAATAGAAAGCTATTTCCATAGTCCCAGCAGATTTAAAAAGACCCAATCAGGGACAGGTTAGTTGATGGAAAGAAGGAGAAAATTAATAATGTAATCAGAAGACAAAATTGGCCAGACTCATGACTTATTCATTTAAGGGAGAAGAGGAAGTCAAGTGGGACCCTCAGGTTTCTGGCTTGGACAACTGTGTGTGATGGTGGTGCCGTTGAGCGAACTGGGGGTGGTTACAAGAGGAGGAGAGGCCTGGGGGGAGCTTGGCAAGGTGCAGTTTTAAGGGGTCAGCAATTACACTGGTGGAAGCTCAGAAATTTTTAAAAAAATTATGGTTTTAATTGGTACCTTTAACTCTGGTCATCTTTTCCCACTCCAGAAGAGCTTGGGAAATTAAGGATTACAAAATGTTATAAGATTTTAGAAAATAGAGTAATAGACCACTCCTATTAGGAATTTAGCTATCTCTCATATATAAAATAGATAACCAACAAGGTCCTACTGTACAGCACAGAAAACTATACTCAATATTTTGTAATAACCTATAAGGGAAAAGAATCTGAAAAAGAATATATATATATATATATATATATATATATATATATATATACACACACACACATATATATGTATATGTATTTATAACTGAATCACTCTGCTGTACACCTGAAACTAATACAACATTGTAAATCAACTATACTTCAATTAAAACATTTTTCAAAAGGAATTTAAGCATCTCTCAATGTCATGTGTCTGAAGCACACTGGTAAGTTATGTGTCACATATAGCAGAGAATCTGGAACACTACTCAGTGACAGTAAATAAATGCATTTTCTCCCTTCTCTAAATACAACAATAGTTCTGAACAGCCAATGCCATAAAATCCAAGTATTAGAACTCACAAGTTTTGAAATTGTGAAGTGCTATATTAACATGCAGTCTCATAAAATTCCTTAATGCCCTTCCTCAGAGTCTCTATTTACTTTTGTTCTAGCTGATGGTTGGTACCAGAATAACTTTATACACTTGAAAGCAAGAGGCAAGCATATGACCAGCAGCAAGATGTGACAACTGACAGAGAGGAGATAGCTTAAATCTGGAAAAAGCAGCCAAGAAATGAAAATTCCAGTGCAGGGGCTAAGAGCTGTGTGTAACAATAAGCTTTGAACGCAGAACCAAAATTGACAGGGTCAATTAATTGTGCTTCATGTCTTTTGTCTGTTAAAACAGTGATCACATGTGTATTTCAGACAGATTTCCAGTAAAGGCTGGGGCTGGGCACATCACTGAGGTTACCTGGTCATCTCATCTTTGTGAAGCTGCTTCACTCAGGCTGCTTGAGTGGGGAGCATTGTTGCCAGATAAAATATAGGATACCTGGTTACATGTGTATTTCAGATAAACAATAAGTGATTTGTAGTGTTAAGTCTCAAATATTGCATTCTGCATTTTTATTTGCTAAATCTTGCGACCTTAGTAGGGATCAGTGTAATGTAGAGAAGTTCTGAAGCACAGGATCTTGCTTCTTCCCCCACCATCAGGAAACAAGACAAAACAAACAAACAAGCTGACTGCACTAGGGTGACTTGGTATGAAAAAAACTCTGCTTTAGCAGTGACAATGGTGGTTTGCTAGGTCAATTGTTTTCTCTCTCTTGGGCTCTGGAATTCAACTTGGGAAATTAAATGCAGGTAGGAAGCAGCAAGAACTGAAGCAAAACACACACACACACACACACACACACACGTCACAAAGCAGCAGTGGTAAGATGGGCTCTGAGTAAGTTGAAACTATGAATAAGGTAATATTTTAAAGGAATAGAAAGAATGAGCATTTTACTTATTTATCTATTTATTTATTTACTCACTCAAAGACATTTATTGATGTAGAGAAAGGATGCACAGGGTAACAGGGTAAAGCCTGAGGTGGGTGATGAATAGAGGCAGGAATGGGAGGAATAGCTGTGAAGGGCTAAATGCTCTTAATGAAAGATCAGTAGAAGTTACAGTCAAGGGAGGGAGTGGGGTCCATTCTCCTTTTCCAGTCAGTTTCTTGCCTTCATTAATGCCCTTCATGCCTTATGGTCAACTCCATTACTCGGAGTGGCCTGTGCAGCTCTCTGTTTCTGGCAATGAAAGAGAATCATGAATGCCTACAGATAAAACCATTTTTAGTGCTCCAGGGAGTATACCCTCCACAGCAGGAAAAAAATTCCTGGGAAACAAAAACAAGTCCTTGCTGCAGATAGCTAGGCCTTCAATATGTTAGCTTTCATTATGTTTGCTTTTCTTTACATTTAAAAGGTCACCTTTCTCCAGAGGCTAGACAAGGAATTGAAGTGCCACCTTCCAAATCAGTTTCCTTGAATCTGCTCTGAGCACAGTTCTCCAGATGGGCAGGTTTCGGGGTCCAGGATGTTCTGGAGCCAAACACGTGGCCCCAAGGAATTCAGTGTACTTAGGCTTTCTTTTTATCTTCAGCCACCCCCTGATTCTTTGAAGACATTTTATGATTAGAAAATTGGGGCTACATTTACATGAAGTGATGGTTTCTATTGCCTGTATTAGTCTGCTTGGGCTGCCATAACAAAATGCCATAGACTGGGTAGTTTCAACAATGGAAATTTATTTCTCACAGTTCTGGAGACTAGAAGTCTAAGATCGAGGTACCAGCATGGTAGGTTTCTGGTGAGGTCTCTCTTCCTGGCATGTAGACAGCCACTTTCTCACTTTGTTCTCATATAACAGAGAGAGAGAGAGTTCTGGCATCTCTTCCTTTTCTTATGAGGGCACTAATCCCATCATGGAGGCCCCACCCTTATGATCTCATCTAAACCTAGTTATCTCCCAAAGACCCTCACCTCCAAATACGAATGCATTGGGGGTTAGGGCTTGGACATATGAATTCTGAGGGGACACAATTTAGTCCATAGAAGCTTCCATCAGAAACATTTTTAGACTCAATTTTTCTTTTGATAAAAGCACACCTATGAGGAAGGAGGTTGAACTTTACTGTTTGGGACCTAAAACTATCTAAGTGGCTCCCCTCATCTCCTATATCCCCCACCCTTACTCCATGAACTTGACTGTTCCAACCCAGATAAGGGACATAATAGTGAAAAAAGACCAAGGGGTCTTGGTGAAGGGAAAAGCCCATCACCTATGTGCTGAGCAGATGTAAACTATGCTCCCAGCAAAGCCAAGAGTAGAGACTGCTACCATATACTGGTTTCTAAATATATCCTCCAATTGCTCTGCATGTGAAAAGTAACCTCTTGAAAGTATGCAGAGTACAAGGTCACTCAGAAAAAAAACCAAATCAGAAAGAAAATTTGGATTCACTTCACTTATGAAAATAATGTACAACCTCAGCAGGAGCCTTACCCTCCTCACTGCTGTTATAGTGTTTATCTGTCTTATTTGTTTCAATGCATGCTATCAGGGGCACCCCAAAATTTGCTCATGAGGCCTTGTGAACCAGCTGTCTCTTGTATCTGCAGCAGTGATGGGGGCTGTACCAGGAGCAAGGCTGGCAGGTTTGAGTCCAGGGAGCATTGAGGTGGGAGGAGGGCACACTCTGGCTGCATCATTTCTGATCCCCTTAGAAAGGTGGAGAGAAAGGCAGCAACTCTTGGAAAAGAACACATTGGGAATTGCACCTGGGGACATTTGTAAGAAACTCTTGTCCTAGGAAAGGAAAGCAAGAGAGCCTATTGTTTACATGCTTACTTTGGATCAGAAGAGCTAGTTTGCTAAAGAAGGGATACGGTGTTCAGTAGACTAGGGGAAAGCAGGGGACAGCTGGAGACCTTGGTTCTGTCATGGTCCCCTCACTTGGGAACCCGTAAGGCATCATGAGATCCTTCATGGGCATGTGGGTGTTTATCATGGTAGATTTTGAAGTGGGGATCCATCAGTCAAAAGAGTTCCTTATCATTGGGTTATCTTGCTAATGAAAAAGCCTGCCAGGAATCATAGATGAGGTGGATTTGGTTTAAACATTATTAGGTTGCTTTCTTTTTATTTGGTAAAGTGACATTTTCCCATACAAAGTGTTGGAAGTTTGAGTGCCAAGAGTCAAGATCCCACAATTACTCAATGCCGTCTCTTCCCAGGCATTCTAATCCCTGTCAGTGGTCCTGGAACCTACTGCTGCAGTGACAACCACCCAGCTTCCAAAAGTGATGGGGCCAACATCATGATTTTGGGAGGTGGATGAACCAACTCTGTCCAATCAACCTTTTAATGACTGAATGCTGTGAATCCAAAATCCAAAGTAACCCCAAATCTTATTAAAAGATAGAGAAACTCTGAAATAGAAATCAGACTAAGAAATTTGTTTGCATAGTCTTGAAATACAAATGAGAAATAAAACTTCACAGACCTTAATTAATAAAATCAAACCTCTCAATCCTGGCTATAGGAGGCTAAAGGAGGTCCCAAATGATTGCACAAGTTTGGCTGTAGAGCTTGGAGGCATCTTCTTTGCCCAAGGAAGAAATGATGTCTCCTGAATCCTAGACATAGAGTTCGGTGCTACTAAGGCTCTAGAGAGGCAAAGAAATTGGAATATGAGTGCCCAATTCGCCTAGATAACTAAAGTGAAGCTTCTCGGAAAACAAACAAACAAACAAATGCCCTAACCCAAACTATAAGATAGCTCCACTAGCAATCAAGGGTAATCTCTAGCTCCCCTCAAAAATGACTCCATGAGTTTGAGGTAAGATGTTTCAGAATCCCAGGACTCAGCTAGTCAGAATAGCTGGGTGTGAATCCTGTCTCTTTCATTAGCAAAACTGTGCCCTTGGGCAAACCACGTAACCCCTTTGATATCTCTTCTCTAACCTGTAAAATGAGGATAGTAATGAAAGGATTCACTTTATATGTTGTCAGAATTACATGGTCACTAGATGTTCTAGTGGATAAGAAAAACGAAAGTGAAAAGCATACTGTATGTAAAACAATATGCTAAAAGCTTCATTGTTATTCCTATTGGCTAAGAATGAAATTGAAGCCCAGAGAAGGTAAGTAATAGCCCCAAGGTCCCACAGCTAGAGGAGCATATCAGGGATCAAAGTCTAGGTCTGTGTCAAATTCATGTTCTAACAAACCTTGCTCAGAACCAAGTACATAATAGGTGCTCACATCAGACTAGTTCACTCATCCTATTATTCATTTATTCACTCAACAAATGTTTTATTCTAGTTCGTGCTAGATTCTCATTTGAGCTAATGATACAATAATGAATAAAACGTAGTTTATACCTTAAAATAATAGTCTGAGTGGGCTTCAGGCAGTGTGCTATAGTGCAGAGAACATTGGATTGGGGGTTTGAGTCAAGGTTATTGATGTTAGTCCATGAGAGATGAAAATGTCTCCATGAAATCTGAAGACATAGGTGGCTCATGGAGATATCAGGGAATCACTGATCAAATCCTTTGTGCCAGTGGAAGACTTGGCCAGTTCTTTGGCGGGGTAGTTGTCTCTGTTCTTGCTGTCCCTGTGGCATGGTGTGACAACAACTGGCCAGACCTGGATAGTGATGGCGGTTTGGTTGCTTCTGTTCATTAGCGAATATACCCTACCTGAGCCCTTGGTTTTACAAAGTGAGTCTGGCTCTAGAGCCCCAGCATTTGTAATGTGCGTTTAAGTTTACCTTAGTGGTTCTCACGTTGGGGTAATTTTGGCCATGTCTGGAGACATTTTTGGTTATGACAACTGGTAGGGGCTAGAGAGAGAGGATGCTACTTGCATCTAGTGGGTAGAGAGCAGGGATGCTGCTAAACATCTTCTGATATACAGGGCACCCCCCCCACTGAGAATTATCCAGCCCCATTTGTCCATAGTGCTGAGGTTGAGAAACCCCATTTTACACTGGAAGTGATGAACTCCCAGCTACCTCTTCCTGTCTCTGGGCCTGGAGATCTGTAAGTGGCTCCCACTTCTACTTATCTCTGGGTTTTCTCTTCTACTTTTGGTCCATGGATATGGTCATCTTGCTTTTTTCGAGCATGACTATGTCTTTCAGAAAGATATTTCAGTATTCTAATTATCGTACTGTGTGTTTGGCAGAGGAGGGAGAGGGTATTCCTTGGTATAAATTAATCCACACTCTGATTTAAGGTACTCCAATCTGTGAGTTTGGTTAATTAGATTCCACCTCTTAGAGATAGATCCCCTAATCTATGTTAAAAATAAATACAAGTTTCAGAGTTTGAAAAGCTGGGGGCCATGCCCTGGATGATGGTGAATTCAGCAAGATGAGTGCCATTCTGAGTGTGAACCTTGCGGGGGATCAAGCCTACCTTCTCCAAGGGAAAGCCGTTTATGGCTGTGTACTGTGTGCTTTAATGTGTGAACTGCAACTGGTTCTAAACCAGTTTACCAGTGACCCTGGTGTGACCTTGAACTAGTCACTTTTTTCCTCCTAAGCTTTAATCTCATTACATGCAAAATGAAGGAATTGGACCCGGTGATCTCTAAACTCTAAGATTCTAGGATTCATGCCTCAACTGTGATTTATATAATGTCGGGTTAATTATTGATATTTGCAGTTTATTTCAGAATAGCATCGTTAATATGTAAGTATTTATGGTAGAATAACTTTTCATGGATGACTGTCCTTTCATGATCTGTTCTTTAAGGGACTGAGACCAAGAATAGGTGGCAGGATGACATGGTTAATTTTTTAACCTCCTTCTCCTCATATATCTGATTTGCAAAATAGAGATAATAGCTGTACTTATTATGATTGTTTTAAGAATTAAATGAGCAAATACACATAGTAAACAGTCAATTGATATCAGTGTATAGAACTTCCAAAAAAATCTGATGAATCTACGAAAATATACTTGGACTGTTAGCCATCACATAGATCAAAGAACACATTGCTTTGAATACCTCTTTGACTTTTCACCCAGTTGTTATTCACCATCCCCCTCCACCCAGCCCCAAGGTTTAGTGCTAATAAGGCTCTAGGAAGGCAGAGAAATTGCAAATATGAGTCACCAATTCCCCTTCAGCTAAGAGATATCAACTCAGATCCTTTATCTAGACTTGAAAGAGTTTGTCATTTTTGCTATGTGTATGTTCCTACACGTAAGAGACAGTGTACCATTTTGGCTGGGTTTAAGAAAAAGAACATTAAGTTAATGTGCAAAAGAAAGCTTTAGTTCAATCTAAATCCAAATCCAAATCCAAACACACAAACCCAATTCACAAATTGGAACCCAAGTGAAATCCCTTTGAGGTTGGCCTATCTCTAATTAGCAGTATTTAGCCCTTGTGCCTAGCTAGGAACAGCCAGAGTGGCTTGTGCCATCGAGAAGATGAGGATTTGTCCAGAAAAAAAATGCATTTCCTCTTGCAAGAAATGTATGCCCCCCTGCCTTGCTGTTCAATTACTTTGGAGTATATGGGAGGAAAAGAAGATATTTTAGGTGATGGAATGTGAATCCAAAAGAGGGGATATGCCTTTAATTAAGAGGACAATAAAAATGGGAAATGAGCTTAGTCAACTGTAGCTTCTCCTAAAAATTCTTGATGCGAAATTAAGTAAGTTCCCAGTAAAGGAGCCTAAGGGAGTTAGGGAAGGAAAAGGCAGTGTCTGATAAAAGAGGAAGTCTGTGGTACTTGTACAGGTTTAAAGGCAAAGATATAGGACTTTCGTGTGGTGGGATAGATTCTGGAGAAAGCCTTTATGTCCACAAAGAAACACACTGCTCATACAGTTAGCCTTTACAGCGTTACAAAACATCCCCAAATATAATGGCTTAAAACAGTGATTTATACAAACTACTGGATGTAAGATAGGCTCAAGGATGTATGGTACAACATGAGGAATATAGCCAATATTTTGTGATAACTGTAAATGGAAAATAACCTTTAAAATTGTATAATAATAATAAATTTAAAAATTAAAAATTAAAGTCAGTAAAGAAAATGATTGATTATTTCTCATGATTCTTTGGGTTGTTGAACTCAGCTCAGTGGTTATTCTACTGGTCTTATCTAGGGTTACCCGTGTGGCTGTAATCACCTAGCAGCTTAACTGAGTCTGAAGGACTTAAGATGACCTCACTCACGTGCCTGGACCCTTGATACTGGTTGTCAGCTTCACTCTCTTTCTAGATGATTCTCATCATGCAATAGTCTATCTTGGGCTTCCTTACATAGTGATGGGAAATCCAAGAGGCTAAAATGGAAGGTGCATGTCCCCTTAAGTCTTATTGGCCACTGTCATGCAATATCACTTCTGGAGCATTCTACTGGTCAAAGCAAGTCACAACGTTAGATGCAAAGGATGAGGAAATGACTCCATCTCTAGGTGGAAGGAGTGACAGATTCATAATGCAAAGAGGCATGGACACAGGGAGACATGATTTATTTGGGGTGGTTATTAAAACAATCTACACACTTTTACCCCCATGTATGAAGCTGGGGGAAGTTGTATGCCTACTATGGCATTCCCACAGTAGAAAATGTCAGCTCAGTGTCTCCAGCCAAGAGGGTTGGACTCAGCCTTGGGCAGTAGCTGACCTTCAAGTTGTGTTATCCCTATTCCTTCTGCTAAGCAATGCAGCTCTGGATTGAGTGATGGATTTTTCCTTTAAGATTTGTGGTTCTTTCAGATTTACGGCTAGTCCCACTCATGGTTCTCTGGAGTAAACAGTTTCATGCTGCTTTTTGGTGGGAAAGTACATGACACTAAAATGCATAAAGGAGCTCTTTCTTATTCCCCCAGTGACTTTTATTTCTGTATTGCATATAATCTAATATACAACTTATTTCCTTGTTTCATTTTCCTGAGGGATATAGTCTAGTGTAAGGATCAAAGAGTCCTATTGATTGACAGTCAGCCTAGGTGGGGCAGGCTTCACCAAGAAAAAACTTGCACAGAGAAAAACATATGGAATAGGCATGCTGAGAACTCCTCCTCCCAAAGGGAAAATGGGAAGAAATGAGCTATGTATGTCATCTAATTTACTCTTTGCAAATTTGACAATCACATAATTTAGTCCTACTTTACTGGGGCAGAATAAATAAAACTGAGTAGAAGTTTCACATGAGTGGGTTTCCCTCCACTTGGAAGGAAACATTAAAAATGGAGAAGTTTTCCTCCAAACTTTGGCCTATTTAAGCCATCTTGGAATGTTATTGAAATAAGTCAGTTTGAGAGATAGATTAGCTCAAAACAAGGATACCTGAAGAAGATGCTCTGGATCAAGGTCAGATGGAAAACACCTTGTGTACCATTTTAGATGGACTGGGAGTGCTTGGGGAAACTCTACTGATAAGGGTTCTGAGATCATGTCTTGGTTGAAGAGGAAAGAGAGCTATAGTAAAGTCTGCACTGACCAAAGGAATGGGAATGGTGTCAGGTTTTTCCATGTTTGTCAGTCCTGGTATAGATCCTAGAATATTCTCCCCACACCTGGGCCTGGTACCCTTTTACTAACTTTTCGGCTATGATGGCTTTTCAAATATTTGTTTTTATGAGTGTTTGCTATTTTCCGATGTGAGCATATAATGTGACTCTGCTTCTGATTAAGTCCAAATGGAGCCTTTTGTTTTGGGGCTGCAGTATATGCCTTTTTGCCTTTTAGTAGGGCAACACTGGCCCTTTGTACATACATTTATAAGTTGTCATCCTGTTTGTGTACAAATCAATGGAGAGACAAGAAGTTGAGTGAGCTCAGGAAAGCTGACAGAACTAAAAATGTCTGAATTTGTTCTCCTTTTCCATAACCTGGATGAATGCTATGGCCTTGTGCCTTTCCCTTCAGCCAGGATTAGTCTGTCTGAAGGATTTTATTTGTAAACTTCTGCTAGGAGCTCTTAGCTGAAACACTGGTCTGGCTAGTCTTGATGGCCTGGTCAGGTAGCCCAAGTCCCTGCCACACGTGGAGGTAAGTCACAAGGATGTGAACATTTGACATCCAGCAATTTTTTTTCTACAGTCTGAGTCTAGGTTGAGATTCCCCGCATAACCTGATAAGGGGGAAACAATTGATGGCTTAGCCCCTGTGAAAGCTTTCTCGTTTATCCAGAATGTAAATGTTTTTGGTTTGAGTTCTACAGCTCTCCAAACTTAAATACACATAGGAGTCACCTGGGGATCTTCTTAACAATCCTTGATTCTGATTTTGTAGGTCTGCAGTGATGCCTGAGATTTCTGCATTACTAACAATCTTTAGTTCTTGGACCTCACTTGGAAAAGCAAGGCTATATAGACAACAGGAGAGAACTGGCTTTTTGAAAGTGCCTCTTCCATTCACAAAATTCTCTACAATCTACAATCACACAACTTTAGACACTGCAGACTTTCTCTTGGATGGTGGGTGCTGTCCAAAGCAAAAGATACATTGATGTCTGAAAGATATTTGAATAGGAAGCAAATAGATACAGATGGGAGAAGTGTCACTCACTGAGGAAAAACAGGGTTCTTAGCTAGACAGCTCCAGAGGGGGTAAATGAATGGTCCCCATCAAGAGATAAATGCCAGGAAGCATGGAGACTCCTTACCTTTTCTTGTTTATTATTTAATCCATCACAGCCAGCTAAGAAGTAGCAATATTTATTTGAGAAGTTTGTAGACAAATCTCTTTCTCTATCAGTGGAACTTAAAAATAGTTTGTTTCAAGAGTATAAATGTCTTTGGCTCTGCCAAAAAAAAAGCGATTTATTTATTTATTTATTACTGGGGGATGCAGAGGAGGTTTTATATTTGTGTGTTGCTGAAACAACACTTGGAAAATGAAAAATATATATATATAAACAAGTTGATTGTTTGCCTCTATGTCAGAAAATCTAATCTGACTGCTTTTTATTTACTAACTTTTTGCAACAATTAACTTTTGGTTCTGGTATGCTAATATTAAGCTTTGTTTTCTCCCTCCCACCCCTGACACACGCAATAAAAATGGCACAATATTTGTCACTTCTTTTCTTCTACGGGCTATTATGAAATTTGGGAAAATCATGAAAATAATTTCAAAGAAGAAATGACTGCAGTCACTTAAGCATTCATTTCAATTTTTTCTTCTTCTTCTTCATTACCAGTTATGTTAGAAGCATTAACATTTTCATTAGCATCTTGAGTTATCACTAACACCCTTGTTTTGACTTCCCTGCATTGTCATAGCAGAGAAGAGTTAAGGTGTATTTCTTGTAGATTTCAGGTGTGTTCATGAAAAGCTCCATGAATTAAATAATTTCCCCGTTCTTTCACAGCATCATTACAGAGATATCTGAAATTCCTTCTACTTCCTAACATTTATGTTAAAGATCTCCTGTTTCCCAATCTCAATCTTGTTGTCAAGTAATTAATGATCTATATACCAATACTTAATGTGTAGTATGTCACTGTGGGCTAACAAAATCCTGCAAGGAATTCTTTTGTTATTTGAATTGCTACTCTTGCAGTAATTTGTTTTCAGAGTTTCCTTTTTCGTATTCTAGCTTAGCCTAAAGAGAGGTTGGAGGTTTCAAAATACATCCACACATACCTTGATAATCCTGACTTAAACAGATGGAGTCTGATCCCTCCCCTTCACGCCCTTGAGCATGGGTTCAGCTTTAGTGACTCATTTCTAGTGAATAGAATATTCTAGAAGTGATGGAGTGTGTCTTCTGGGACCAGATTATAAAAGGCATTGTGGCCTCCTTCTTGCTGTCTGTCTTTTGGTCACTCACTCCAGGGGAAAACAGCTGCCATGTTGTAAAGACACTCAAGAAGCCCTATTGAAAGATTCATATGGTGAGGAGATAGGACCTCCTGTCAACAGCAATGAGGAATGTAGGCAACCTGCCAACAGCTCTGTGAGTGACCCATTTCATAAGTGGATCCTCCAGCCCCAGACGTGCCTTCAGATGACTGTAACCTTGGCCAACATCTTGACTGCAACCTTATGAGAGACCTCAAGCCAAAATTACCCAGCTCCTAAATTCCTGACCCACAGAAACTCTGTGGAACAATATGTATTTATTGTTTAAGCCACTGAGTTTTGGAGTGATTTGTTGTGCAACAGTAGACAACTAATACAGGGAAAATACCTACTATACAAAAGACGTATCCACTGAGGATTGACAGTATCCCTGAGTATTTGTGGAAACTGGGCATGTCAAGGATAAATATGCAAACAGTTGCATGTCAAGCTAAAGAAAACAAAGGAATGGAACCAGGATTATTGAAGATAAGACTTCAATAAAAATTCCAAACCTGGGCTTCCCTGGTGGTGCAGTCGTTGAGAGTCTGCCTGCCGATGCAGGGGACACGGGTTCGTGCCCCGGTGTGGGAAGATCCCACATGCTGCGGAGCGGCTGGGCCCGTGAGCCATGGCCGCTGAGCCTGCGCGTCCGGAGCCTGTGCTCCGCAACGGGAGAGGCCACAATGGTGAGAGGCCCGCGTACTGAAAAAAAAAGTCCAAACCCCTTAATAATCATAAGCCATTAACTGTTGACATCATACAATTTCTGGCATCACCCCAGGACTGGATGTGTGATGAGAAGGATAAGAAGTTGGGAGGCTGAGTTTCGGGGAGTAAGTGGAGAGGAGGGCTCTGGACACTCATCATGTGAATTACAGTGCTCTGATGATCTGCTGATTTCATGAAATAGGAACGAAGCCGCGTACTTACTCCCCATTTCTTCCTCAATTATACTATCAAGTCTAGTGTGGTTTGAGTGCATTGCTCTATTCAATTTACATTAGTTCACAAAGCAATAAACGAGACAAACCTGCTGTGAGGACAAAGGGTTCATACTAGAGCATTTTTTCTCTCCAGTGTCAGAACTATCTCATAGCACAAGTTGATTCTGCCCAGGTTAAGTGGAAGAACATTTGTATTAGCAAGTCCTCCTGTGTATTTCATCTCTTTTCAATACTGGAAGGGGCTTGGTGCCCTGTACGTACAATTCTTCAGAGGGGAGGCTGGAGCTCTGGCAAAAATCCAAAAATACTAATCACCTGTTTGACTCTGAGTTAGAGCAAACCAATTTTTTTCTTTTTTTTCTTTTCTTTTTCTCATCTTTGGAATGACAAAACTTGGACCAGTTTTCACAGTGCTGAACCTCATGGATGTATTATATAGATGGAGACATGGAGCACTGGGTTTGGTTGTTTTTAACACGTTTCATTTAGAATCACAGAATGTTAGTGCTGGAAGATGTCTAAGAAATCATTTGGTCTAGTGGTTTGCACACTGAGTCCCACAGAGCCCTAGGGTTCCTCAGGAATGCTATGGAGTCTCTCCAGTTTTATTTATTTCCATATACTTGTGTTCTGGTCACATTTATTTAAACATGTGGTTCTGAGCCTCTGATCCAATCTATTGCCCTCACATTTAAGATGCTTAAACTGAGGTTCAGAGAGATAAATGGATTTGTGCAAAGTCATGTAGTTCTAGATGGTGGGTTTGAGGTGAGACTCCAATCCTGCGCCATCTTCTGAAGATCTGGGTGAATTTTACACACAGGGGTCTTACAGGTAGAGCCGATTCTGAATGTGAACCACAAGGATGTGGCCCATTTTAGATATCCTTCATCTCCTCCTTCTCCCCAGCTGCTGACTTACATCATCATTGGAAACATACTTTTCTTTATCTTGGCTAGATTTTTCACTACTAGTTCCCTCTGGCATTTTACATATCTAGTCAAATACTTTTCTTTGAGAATTGTTGCACCTCAGATAGAAAGTCACGGGTAGATTTTATATTCTATAAATGAAAGTGGTGGATTTTAAAGTCACGGATAGGTTTTATATTCAATAAATGAAAAAAAGTCACTAAAACAATTTTGAATTATTAAAAATGTAATTCCACCCCCAAATGTCTTATTTTGCCTAGGTTGCACATGGACAGTGTAAAAGCAACACAGTAGGTGGCTCCCTTGAGCAGAAGTGAAACAACTTTGATCTGCTGGGCTTTCTGTAGCTCCTGAGTTTGGGATGACACCTGTGGTTTTAGGATGGGGACCTCAGGCTGTCCCTAGAGGCTGCTTAACCAAAGGGAAACAGTATAAGGCATTCCATCCCCTCTACTCCTGTCCATCAGTGATTCAGATCCCAGTGACTATGGAAAACCCTTGAATGTGTTTTTTTAATATAATACCTTCCCATGAAGTTTTAACAGAATCAATTTAATTATATAGCAAGCAGTTATTAAAATTACTGGATTCCTTGTTTTTCTACGTGAAGAAGCATATTCAGCTTTGGTTGTATTTTGGATCAAGGTTATGTTTGAAGGCTAGCTGGACAAAAAGAGGTGGTGCTTTCTGAACTCCTTAGCCCCTCAAGTTCTCCATTTTCCTCCCTCCCAGTCCATTTTGATATCTGTAGCCAACTGAAAACATTCCTTCTGTGAACTTAAGTGAAAGCATTTTCACCTGATAAAAATGAAATCAAATGATGGATAATATTTTAGTCTTTCTCAGTCTGTGAAAAGACTTACTCATGAAACTCTTGATATTCTTATTGTCAGTGCAGAATACTGAGTCAAAATTGAACTGTATTCTGGTTGAGTACATCCTACAGTTCTTGGAATGGTTTGTATTCTTGTTAACTTGATCAGTGGGCCTGAAATCATGTATTTTTATGTGAATAAAGCTAATTAAATTATTTTTTCAAGTGTCATTGTGTTTATTTAAGAATTTGATTACTAGGCACTCCAAATAAATTAGTACAGATGGTTTAATAAAAAGAAAAAAAGGGAAAATAACAGGTCTTCCAAAATACTGTGCAACTAACAAAATACAGTTGCTACTGTATACTGAATGCATGTCATGTATTAATTTCTGTATTAACAATGCCCAACCTACTTTAATAATATGATGCATATACCAAAAGTACACTGTTTAATTCTCCCAATAGCCCTGTGAGATAGAATTTAGCACCATTTTACACATGAGAAAACTCTCAGATGTGGGTCTCCTGAGGTCACAGTGTAAGGAGTTATAAGAGGCAGAAACTCAAGTTGCCTCCAAACTTGTACTTTTAACCACTCTTCTATATCACTTGCTTATTGCATATTAAGTGTCGTGTACTGGTAGTCAAACTTACTAGCTTATTTTTAAATCACTTTCAAATGAAAATAAATATTTTATGGTCTGTCATTCATAGTCCATGAGACATGGAGTTTCGTTTTTAGTAAATGGCAGGATTTCTGGTAAGATGGCAGATACCTGATTCACCTCATTCCACTTTTCCATTGAAGCAGTTATGATCGTTCAGATGTCAAGTTTCAACACCCAGAAACTAAGGCTATCAGTTAAATATTTGCTTAACTCTGGAAAGAATAACCCATTAAGAAATACTCAGTGACAGAATAAATCCTCAACTTCCAGTATTCAAGGATGAACAAACAGAAAGATATTGTGAAACCAATGAGAAATAGTCTGGTAGTTCAAAGGCTATACTGTCTGAGAAAAATGCCATGTGAGAAAAAGCATATGTAGAAAAAAAAGAAGAAAAGAAACTAGATGATGTTCTCTTTGTGTTCTCAATAAATATGAGGAATCATGGGCTTGTGAAACAAGGGTTGAGAGATGAGATAAAAGTGGCCCTCTGGAGTGCCAGAAGACATGAAAAAGGATCTGACAGAGGTGAGAAGAGAATTTTGGTAACTTAAAAATGCAATACAGAATTAAAATATGCTTTGAACATAAGAAATGGAATTGATACTGCAGAAAATCAACTCAATGATGCAGAGGACAAACTGTATCTCTCTATGAACGCTGATGAAATAGACTTAAAAAAATGAGGGGAAGGAAGTTGATATGGAGAACAGAAACCAATTTTAGGCAAACAACACTCAGAAGAAAGAGACCAAAACAAAAGAAGGAATAAAGGAATATACAGAGAAGAAAACCTTCCTGAGCTAAAATCATCACAACCAGCATCATCATCACAATCATATGAGTTGTGAATCAAGGAACTTAACATTTTTCAGGGTAAATTATTGATAGACTATCACATTCTTGCACCTTTTTCTTAAGAATTAAAAAATCTAATCCAGCAAGGAAAAAAATAATTGTGCCCTTAGACTATACTTAATAGTACTTTATAAAACTTCATAAGACTGTTTTAAAAAGGTAGAGTTTTGATGAAAATTTTTAACCCAAGAATTACACAGTTAGACAAGAGGTTGTTGTCTAATACGTTGTTTGTGCTTAAAGGCAAAAAGAAAGTCATTTTTAATTATGGAAGGATTTAAAAGAAAAATAACACTCTTGTAACCACTAGAAAACTGTGCCTGAAGACATATGACAGCTGACCAAAAGATGAGTCAAACACTTTTACCCAAGAACAGACAAATTCAATCATTAAAGAATTATAGTGTAAACTGATAATATAGAGCACAGATGTTAATTCTCAATAATTGTTATAACCACGATTACAAAATTAAACACAAAAGTAACATGATATAAAATTCAATAAAAATAAAAATTTGATTTCACAAATCATACTTACAAGGATTGGAAAATGAGGAGAATTAGAAGTATTCTAATTTCTTGTATTACATAGAGAGTCATTGCAGGGTACTCACTTTTATAATTAAAAATTATAGTTTAAAATACATTTTTGAAAAATTTGAAGTAGATGGAGCAGTATATTAATTAGAAATGTATTCAGTTGCAAGTACACAATAGCCAACTACCAGTAGCTTAAACGACTGTTATTTTTTTATTTTTCTCCTGTAACAAGACTTCTGGAGGTATATAGTTGTTGGTGTTGTTTTAGTAAGTAAATAATATTGGGAGATATATCTACAAGTCTTGGGCCTTCCTTCATGCTCACAAGGTGACTGCTGTGGCTCCAGCCTGCTGACTGCATCCAAGCAGGATGAAGGGAAAGGGGAAAGTCAGTCAACTCTAGTAGGCTTCTGCTTACATCTCACTGGCCAGAACTCTATCAAATGTCTTCATCAACTTTTGCTGAAGCACAGTGAGTGTTAAAAAAAATGTTTGCTAAATGACTACATGAATAAAGCATAGTAGCTGAAGTTAGGTCAAGCATATATTTTAATAAATTAAAGACTATAAAATTGAGCTGAAAAACAAAAGATATATCTAAAATAAAAGGACACAGAGAAGGCACAGAGATAAACAGAAGTAAAATTTGTGTAGGAAAATTTAACATGCCCCACTCATACTTTGAAAGATTAGGGAACCAAATATCAAGGGCAAAAATAGATAGACAATATAATTTAACAGGATTAAATAATAAATATTATTTAAAAAGTATGAATTAACACATATCTATTGAAAAGAGAATATACATTTAAAATGTTCACAAAGCATATACGATTCAAGAATACAATGAAACCACAATAGATTTCAAAATACAAATATAGCATAATTAGATTTTCTAACTACTTTGGCTTTTCATCAGATATAAATAATTAAAACAAACAAAAACATTCAACAACATGATAATTTCTTAACTACTGAACTAAAGAAAAAACATTCAACTGCATGATGATTTAGCTACTGAACTAAAGAAAAAATAAAGTTATTTCTACAGAACATGAAATAATACTGAGAAAGTATTAAGCTGTGATATGAGGCTAGGATTATACTTACAGTCAAATCCAGTACTTTATGTGCTTTCATGATTAAGCAGAGAAGGATGAGAGTGACTTTTATATTTCAAAAATAATTAAAAATTTTTAAGTAAAATAGGGGAAATAAATAATAAAGATAAAAGCAAATACTAAAGAATTAGAGAACAGAAACATAATAATTATTATTGGTTAAAAAGTTCAAGGGTCAACCTATTTAAAAATACTTATAAAATAGATCAAGAATAATAAAGGAAAAATGAGAGAGTACTCATAAATAAAACCGAGAAATAAGAAAGGGGCTATGAAATTGACATGGTAGAGAAGAAAATTATTAGCATTTTATTTGCACAACTCTATGGCAATAAGTTTGAATATCTGGATAATTTGGACTGAAAATATAATTGACTCAATGTGATTCAAAAAAAAATAGAAGACTAGATGGAAAAATAGCTTTGGAAGAAAGTAAATAAGGTATCAAAGAATTGCTTCCACAAAGACTCTTGCTTTATTGGTAAATTTTTTAAAATTGTCAAGACATTGATAATTCTGATGCTACATAGAAAATCATACAAATCATGGATCATACATTTCTTTCAGAAATAGAAAATCAAAGTATGCAAATCATTTATTCTACTAGCTTAACCTTGGTGTAATATCTGAATGAGGTAAAACAAAATAGCATAGGTACAGAACTGAGATTTTCAATGTGTTTCTCAGCTACCTTTACTAAATTTATTGGGAATATTTGTAAAATTTTCAAATTCCTGGGCCCCACTCCTCACAGATCAGATTCATTAGGGAAGGGGCCCAGGAATATAGATTTATATCCTTACTATCAATTTAATAAAGAAAAGTATAGTATACAGAAGAAAACAAATTTTGAAACTCTTAGAAAACCTTTGCTGCTATTACATTTTAATAGAAGTAACAAGGAAGATTCAAACAGTGCAGAGATTACACAATGAAAAGTGCCCTTGTTACTATCCCTCTCTACCATTTTATTTAAGTTCTATCCCTAAAGGTAATGTTCTGGTATGAAAAACAAAAATGGCGTACATAACAGTGTCTATCTTTATCTATCCATCTTTCAATAGATCTACAAAAGGGTCCAGACTATGCTCAATCTGTTGCAATTTGCTTTCTTTCATTTAATAACTTATATTGGAAATTTTCTATATCAGTATGCACAGATCAATCAATCTATTTTTTTTAATGGCAATATACTATTCCATCAAAAGGACATATACACACTACTATATATGAAATAGATAGCCAACAAGGACCTACTGTATAGCACAGGGAACTATACTCAATATTCTGTAGTAACCTATAAGGGAAAAGAATCTTAAAAATAAGGTGTATATATATATTTATATATCTGAATCACTTTGCTGTACATCTGAAACTAACACAACATTGTAAGTCAACTGTACTTCAATTTAAAAAAAAGGACATGTCTTAATTTGTTCAGCTAGTCTTCTGTTGGTTAATACATTGATTGTTTTGATTTAGTTTTACACTTTCTACATATATTTTGTGAATGTAGCCATATGGTAAATTCTTAGCAGCAGAATTACGGGATCTAATACACATGGATTTTTAATTTGATAACTATTGCCAAGCCCTTCTCTAGAAACAATAAGGAATATTAAGTGCCTATTTTCCCATATCCTTGCCAGGACTGGGTGTCATTATCCAATGTTTGGAATTTTGCTATTTTAATAGACTTAATATCTATTATAGCTTTGAATTGTATTTTTTTAATTATCAAAGAGGTTGGGTATGATTTCAAATTATATTGTCCATTTATAGGTTTTTTCCCCTATAAACTACTTGTTTGTAACCATTGTTTACTCTTTGGATTTCTTCTCTTTTTGTAATTGATTGCTTGAGCACTTTGTAAAATATAGAATTGATTTGTCTATTTGCTATTTTTAAACAAATTTCCATTTGTTTTTTGGCTATGAAGATTTTTTTCTATTAAAGAATTAAAATTATTTGATAATCAAATTTATCTTTCTTTTCTGCTATGGCTTCTGGGTTGTGTAATCTTTGTTTTTCAAATTTTCCCCAGCTGATACGTCTGCTCTCTCACATATGAGAACCTTTTAATAGACTGATTCCAATTATAAACATGTATGTGAAAATCCATATTTCTGTAAACAACCAGTGCAACTCACTCACTATATTGGAATGGAGTCTTTCCTAAGATTCGAGAATGGTTTACTATTAGGAAATCTATTAATATATTACAACACAGCAGTATTCCAAAAGACACAAAATATGGTAATTTCAACAGATGTAAAAAAATATAGGATACAAAGCAACATATTTCTTACAGATGAAAAGGAAACTCTTAGAAAACTAAGACCATAATATTTGTGTAGATGATTAAGGATAAGTGTAATAAAATATTAGCCAGCATAATGCTTAATTGTGAAGCACTAGGGACAATTCCAGTTAAAATTGGGAGGCTGGCAGGATTCCTGCCACTGCCATCATTATTTCATATTGTTATGAACATACTGTCTGGCACACTGTGGTAGAAAATGGAAAGAGAAAATGCATGAATACTTTATGAGAGAACAAAATTATCATTATTTGCAGATGACATAAGTAAATACAAGTGAAATTCAAGGAAATCCAACTGAAAAGCTGTTAGAATTAGTGTAATTTCAGAAAGGGAATATCTCAGTCTATTGCGGCTGCTGTAACAAAATATCATAGACTGGGTGGCTTAAACAACAAACATTTACTTCTCACAGTTCTGGAGGCTGGGAAGTCTAAGATCAAGGTGTTGGCAGATTCAGTGTCTGTTGAGTTCCACTTCCTGGACATAGATGGCTGTCTTCTCCCTGTGACCTCACATGGTAAAAAGGGGCAAGAGAGCTCTCTGGGGTCCATTTTATAAGGGCACTAATTCTATTCATGAGGACTCCACCCTCATGACCTAATCACTTCCCAAAGGCCTTACCTCCAAATACCATCACACTAGGGGTTAGGTTTCAACATATGAATCTGGGTGTGGGGGGCATTCAGTCTATAGCAGACAGTCAGTTAAAAGCACAGCTATTAAAAGATTATTTTTTCTACAAACAAATAAAAATCAGGAGAATTAGTGGAAAAAATTTCTTAGCTTCTTTCAGAATAACAACCCAAAGCAAAGTCATTGCAAAATGTTTGGAGCTTATCTGAAGAAATTTCAAAACCCAGTTAATATATAAAAGTAAATATGAGCAAAAGGATAGGCTTGTCATGTTCTTAGATGGGATGGTTAAATAGTTTAAAGATATTAACTCTTCTCAGGTTAATTTTTATCCTTAATATTATTTCAGTGAAAATCTCAATTCGGGGGATAATTTGGTAAAATGGTTCTGAAGTTTATTTCAAAGAGTAAATGGGTAAGAATAGCAAAAGTTATTTTGTAATGGGATATCAGTGCTGAGGGAGAGAGAATCTATTAGATTTCAATATGCTTCATGATGATACTGCCCTTAAAACAACACATACCTGAAGGTAAGTTTCAAAATGCACTCAAGTGTAAGTCCACAGTGCCTCATCTGAGACTCTTGGGGCTAGATGTGTTTTGGAATTTAAAATTTGGATTCTCAAACTTTAAAAATTGTGAATCACTATGTTATATACCTGTAACTGATATACTATTATACATCAAATATACTTCAATTAAAAAAATAAATAAAAATTGGATTTGAGTAAGGTAATTTGGTTATATCCTAAAAAATACTTAATTCTTCCAGTTGGGTCTGGACCAGAACCCCGTAATCAAATACATTGATATTTCTGCAATGAAACTGAATAAGATACATCAAAGTGGTAATAGCCTCCTATTGATTCAGGTCATGTTTTGCTCCCATGAATGTTCGCACCAAACTCATGATAAAAACACTTTCGTTTTCCAGAACTTTTGGAATCGTGGGTTACAGATTGTGGGACTGTAAGTATGTCAAAGGCCGTGTTCCCCGGAGCTGACTCTGAAATGGAGATTAGGTTGTAGGCCATTCGTTAGGGAGTGCTGTTCGGATCAGCCAGCATGGAAGGAGAAGATGGAAGTGAAATTGGGCAAAGGGAGCAGCTTAGGTGTGATTCGGTCCCAACAAGGGCTTCAGCCTTAAAGGGAGCTGCGGGGCTGGGACAGCCCTCAGAGTTATCCTGAACTGGGGGGAGGGGACTGGACCTTTACTCTCCCATATCAACCCATCACTGGATGAGGGCTGTCTCTGGAAGAAGATGTGACCTAGGACAAGACATTTTTTTTCTGCTGAGGTGACCCCCAGAAGACATCTGTCAGCTGAGGTCTTTCTTCTTGAAGCTGAAGAACGAGTCCGTTATTCCTAAAGGGTCGCCTGAGTGATGCATCAGCATTGCAGCCATGTATGGGAATTGAACATATGATAATGGAAACATCACAAACAAATGGATTAGTCAACAAATAGTTTGGAGGACGATCTCCAGTAAAACACTCACCTCATATGCAAAATAAGCACAAGATGAATTATAAAGTTAAATATAGAAAATAAACAACTAGAAAATTCAGATAAATATTCTCCAGTCTTTATAGTGGAGAAGGAATTGTAAAATGTGGAAGAAATAACAAAGTAAAAGCACAGATTTGAATACAATTAAATTAAAATTTATAACATTAAAATCATGAATAAAATTAAAAGACAAAAACTAAATGGGGAAACATATTTGCAGCATAGGTAGTAAAAAGTTAATATACATATGTATGTACTTATATATAAGTATATAGCTCATATAAAGTTCATATGAATAGCTCATATGAATAAATAAGAATACCCCAATAGAAAATGGGCAAAGATTATAAATTGAGAGTTCTGTAAACATACGAAAAATATTCACCAAATAAGTTTAAGGAAATCTTAATTAAAACATTGAATTGTCACTTTTTTGCCTATATGAAGTTCTAATCATTATGTTATTTATACTGCCAATATAATATATATATTATAATAAATATATATTTATACTGCCAAATTATTGCCACTTGTCTAGAAAATTTTTTGTTAATTTATTCGAGAGACTTAAAAATCTTTCTGCCCCTTTGCCCTGAAATTCATTTTTAAAGGAATATCTGCTGAGGAAAAACTCAGCAATTCAAAGAAATATTCATGCAAGAAAATTTTCATTGCCATATCATAAAAAAATAAGTGGAGAATTGGAAACAAAATCTCAATAATGTAGAAATGCCTAATAAATTTTTATACTTGTATGAAATTAAATATCAGAGATATTAGAAAAATTAAGTGATATGAAAATGCTTATAAGATTGTTACAAAGAGAAGGTAAATTATAAAGCTATGTGAAAAACATACATCATTTACCTATTTCTTTGTCTATCTGTATCTCTATCATACCTATCTATCCACTTAGAAAAGAGAGTAAAAATAATAAACCAAAATGTTAATGGTGCTTATAACTGGTATTAGGGTATAAGGGTATAGTTAACTTACATTTTCTTCTTTATACATTTACTTCAATTTCCAAATGTATAGTGAATATATTACCTTGGTAATAAAAGAGAAGTAAAAATTTATTGTAAAATAAAACAACATGCAGAACTTTGTGCCCTGCGATCTTATGTAAAAATTTTCAACCTTTAATGAGAAGAGGAAATTTCATACAATATCTTGACTCAGCCTGATCAAAATTACCTTTAAGCTCACTTGAGCTGCCTTCACTGATCTGGGGTGATTGAGGATGAGGAACCTGTCTGAGACCAGATCACTAGAGGAGCAGGGAAGGAGCAGAGCAGAACCTGAGTCCTAAGACAGTGGTTACAAATAGTCTTGAAACATCGTCTTCTTCCCTTTTTCATTCCAGAAATGATGGCAGGGCTGCAGAATCAGGAAAACACAAGGGCACTGTGTTCCTATGGGAATTTCCTTTTTATGGGGTCCAGCCTCGTCTTGTAAATGTCCAAGAGGTTTTTCTTAGTGCAGTGCCACCCCCAGGGTGAAGCAAAGGGACAGCAGGACCTGGAGAGGAGGCTTTGCCTAGCCCCTGTGGGCTAAGCCACTCTGGAACTGAGATACTGACCCTATGTGGTCCTAAGGCTCTCAGTTTCCTAAACCTCTGGTCAGTGATGACCTTTTTTAAGTACAGCCTCCACCCTGTCCCCAGGCATGCTGTACACACTGACCACTACAGTGTTAATAGCACCATCCAACAAAGTCTAAGTACAAAGAGGCCGTTGCTGGCGGAGGAGACTTGGCCAATGCGTGTACCCACTCTAGGGTCCTACTCCTACCCAAGGCTTCCCAGTTAAGCTCTCTGTGCCCATCCTGCTAACCAGCTAAGGATACTCCACGAGTGCAGCCCAAAGCAAATATTAGACTGTTAGTCACACTGGAACATTCCTCAGTCGTGTACATGAATAGTGTTTGTAGTTTGGGGTTATCCACATGACCCCTCGCTCATTATCACAGATGACAAAGAACCAACTGTATTCATAACCATATGAACATTACTCACACAAGCTAGATTTTATAAGCAAGAAAAAACAGAGAAAGACCAAAAACAAGATTAAAATACATGGAGTGAGCAGTGGGAGGCTGAGACAAGGGAGAGATTGTTGGGACTGGAAGAGACCATAAAGGGCAGCCTGCACTTCCAATCCCATCATTTCATGGTTTCCAGGTCTTCGTAATAAAGAGACAAAGCAGATGGTACTTGGGGCAGGGAGCTCAAAGTGGCAGAGCCAGGACCAGAACTCACTCAGGTCCTCCAGCTCTCTGTGGGCTATGCATGCTCCCTGCTGCCCTTCTAAGCAGTGGGAGGAAAAGAAGGTGTTGGGTGAGAGTTGAAGGAGAGAAGTGAATTCTTCTTTTTTTCCTTTTTAAAATTAATTTTTTTTGGGTACAGTTGATTTACAATGATGTGTTAGTTTCTGCTCTACAGCGAAATGAATCAGTTATACATATACACATAGCCACTCTTTTTTTAGATGCTATTCCCATATAGGTTAATACAGAATATTGAGTAGAGTTCCCTGTGCTGTACGGTAGGTCCTTATTAGTTATCTATTTTATATATAGTAGTGTGTATATGTCAATTCCAGTGTGTATATGTCAATTCCAATCTCCCAATTTATCCCTCCCTCCCCCTTCCCCCTTGGTAACCATAAGTTTGTTTTCTACATCTGTGACTTTATTTCTGTTTTGTAAATAGGTTAATTTGTACCATTTTTTTAGATTCCACATATAAGCAATATCATTTGATATTTCTCTTTCTCTGAATTACTTCACTCAGTATGACAGTCTCTAGGTCCATCTATGTTGCTGCAAATGGCATTGTTTCGTTCTATCTTATGGCTGAGTAATAGTCCATTGAATATATGTACCACATCTTCTTTGTCCATTCCTTGGTCGATGGACATTTAGGTTGCTTCCATGTCCTGGCTATTGTAAATAGTGCTGCAATGAACATTGGGGTACATGTATCTTTTCAAATTTTGCTTTTCTCCAGATATATGCGCAGGAGTGGGATTGCTGGTGGGATCCTATGGTAGCTCTATTTTCAGTTTTTTAAGGAAACTCTATACTGTTCTCCATAGTGACTGTACCAATTTACATTCCCACCAACAGTGTGGGAGGGTTTCCTTTAATTCTTTAATGGAGGTGGTTGAAGAATGTAGCCTGCCATATCAGTAAACAAAGGATGTTGCCGCTACCAAGCCCTCAGCCACTGCAGCTCCCCTAAGTGTGCACGCTGATGGGATGCAGGATGGGAAAGCACAGGATGCTGGCCCTATAGTTAAGGTGCATATCAAAGGAATGATTTCAAAGATTCCAGGCTCTTGCATCTTCTCATACATAGAAAAGTGCTAAATTCCATAACTTGAGATATCTGGTTTTCTGTAATTAAGAGTAGTCTTTTGATGTTTCGATTACCTGGGTTTTTGTTGCAAAAACTCCCATATATCCTGGCTCCTCCCTTACCTCCTTGGAGAAGTCCCTCAGAGCTATCTGAGAGGCTGCCTCCAAAGCTTAAGTCCCTAGAAAGTCCACCAAATAAAACATAATTCCCAACTTTTAGGTTGTGCTTTTTTTTTTTTTTTTTTTTTTCAGTTGACAGAGGTAAAGACGAAGCCAGTCACTTGGTTTTCAAAATAAACAGGAAATGTCATCATTTCTATTTTCTGATCACTTTTGGAGTCAGTGCAGCTGCTTATATTACAAGTGGATGCACACATATCTAACTTTTTCTACATCCTCTTGCCTCTGTCTGGCTTCCTTGGGGTCTCAGGATGGCCCCGTATTTATCTGTGCTGTGATGGCTCAGTGATATCGCTTCTCTGCTACCATCCTCTCAGTCACTCCTCCCTCTTTCCTCTGGCTCCACTGGGCGGCCTGGGCTTAGGCCCTGTCTTCTTGAAGGACTGTTGTGGCCTAAACTCTCTTGAGCCCCTTGTCTCAGACCATACAGTCTAAAAGGACTGGCATCTGAGGCACCTGGTTTTCTTTCCGTGTCAGGCGAGTGCAGTTGGTGTCTGAGAACGCTGCTCTTTTTCCTGACATTACGAGGAAGAGCTCTTCCTTCTATTCAGAGGTTGTAGATTTGGAAGAATCCAGAGAAATTTGAATCGGGTTTCCCCTAGGTCCTTCCCAAAGGAGATCAGAATCCCCAATGGGCCTTGAAGCTTTAAGGACAAGTTCTGTTTCGGAAACATCCTCCCAAGAATTTGCAAACCTTCAGGGCTTGATCTCGTTTAAATTCATACCTGTTATGTGGTTCCAAGGATCTTGGCCAAGGGTCAGGGCAGGTCTCCTGACAATGCTTAGAATTCTAAGAACATGTGGGCTTTCCTGGGGTCCTCTAGTCCCTGGAATGTTACAGACAGCAGAGCAAGGTCTTGGCCCAAGTTTTCACCATCTCTCTTCTGTGCTACCATCATCTCCTTACTGCTCCCCTCCTTAATATTATTTCATCAGTGCCTGAAAAATCGCTTTTCCAACCCTCCCTTCACGGTCAAAGCAGAAGCTTTACAGAGCAAAAATAGGATGGAGTTGTTCTCATTTCCATGACTCCTCATGGCCTGGAGGGATACACATGATCTTTGGTTGTGGCCCCTCCCCCAACACCATCTCACCTCATCTTCTGACACTGCCTGCATCTGTCCTTAAATCCTGGCCACTAATCCAAGCTGACCTCTGTGACTTTGTTGATTTAGCTCCCTCTATAGACCTGGGAAACCGCCCATTCTCTGCTGGAGGAAATTTTAATGATTGCTTATTTTTTATTTTATTTTATTAGAAAATTTTTTGTTATTTAAACACATTTTTTTTTAATTTTTAAAATGTATTAAAAAACATTTATTTATTGGCCACGCCACACGACTTGTGAGATCTTCATTCCCTGACCAGGGATTGAACCTGTGCCCTTGGAGTGAAAACATGGAGTTCTAACCAGTGGACTGCCAGGGAATTCCCTGTTTTTTAACATTTTAAAAAATTAATTAATTAATCAGTTTTTTTAATTGAAGTATAGTTGATTTACAATGTTGTGTTAATTTCTGCTGTACAGCAAAGTGATTCAGTTATGAGGCCAGATCAGATGTCCTGTCTTTGGGAGAGGGTCCTTTAGAGTCCAGACCACATCGACTTGAACCCTGGTCCTCCCATGGACTAGCTCTGGGAACAGAGGAAGGAAATTTGTTATGCTGAACTTTGCTTAACTTTAACTTGTGAAAAAAAAATCTACCTCATAAATTTGATAAAGGATAAACAGATGTATGTGAAGCAACCCACTTGGTACCTGTCAAGATGAATCAATAAACCTCCCCACCCCAGCCCCCTGCTGCCATTTTTCTTTTCTGTTGCCTTATTAGCCATAGTTTCCTTTTTTTCCCCTTCCGTTCTTCAAAGATCTTTCCAAACTCTCAGAAGGGTACACTGTGCTCTTGTGTGGCCATTTGTCAGGACTGGATGCTCTTGCTAAAGGTAAGAGCTTTGAAGGCAGAACCTTGTCTTTCCCCAATTTCTAGGTCTAACTCAATCTCTAGATCAAGGCAAGTAAGGACTCAAAAAAACTGGATGAACTAGTGAAAGGACAATGCAGGGAACCTCTCCAGGGGAAGGCAGAAAGGATTGAGTGCAGGCCATGTGCCTCTTAGTGGGAACCAAGTTATTCTCTATTTATTTCTCGTATTTTTGGCCACATTGGAAAGGACTTCATGGCTCAGAGTTATAGAACCTTGGGATGTCAAAGAGCGGAAAAGGGTGTCGGAGATCATTAGAGTTTTAAGCTTGCAGTTGGGCAGGCTCCGGCCCCAAGTCCAAGAGGGAGACAGACCGAGCCAGGCCCAGTCACCTTACATTCAGTCACCTGGGCCAGGGCTCTCCTGCTCTCCCATTCTTCCTCCCCCAAACCTCAGGGAGGAGGGTGAATGCTGACCCAGCAGGAGGGCTTGCAAAATTCTCATCATCTCCACTGTTTCCCAAAGGCAGAGCTTCTGTTGGACTGAGATGGAGTCTTGACATTCCTGACTGACTGGATGTAGGCGTTTTGTAATGCTTAGGAGAAGGTGGAGAAAGAATGTCCCTCTCCAGATTCCATATTTGCTGTGACCACATAACTCCCCACCTCCAAGTGCTTCTCACACTAACTTCTCTGTCTGCAGACATACCCTGCTGAGGGGCTAGCTCTCCAGCCTTTAATGAGAGCAAATCCAAGGCCTAGAGAAATGAAGCCATTTCCTTAGGATGCCTCAGTGAGTTAGTGCAGAGGCTTTAAATAGAACCCAGCTCCCTGCCACTCCCACTTCTTACCCATTAGACCACACTCTCTTCTGAGCACAGGAATGCAAACCCTGTACATTCCTTCTAAGGACAAAATGTGCCCCTTGGAATTAGCCACTGGATTCCAGATTGAGTGGCATCAGTAAGGGAGGGAAGGGAATGAGGACCAGGAAAGTGAAAGTGACTTTCTTTCCTTCTCTATTTAGGCTGCACATTCTAGAGAGCCTAAGTGTCAGGGGGAAGTGAGCTAATCCTGCCACTTTGTGCATTTAAATGGTTACCAACGCGAGTCAGGCCCACTCATCCATGATTGCCATATGACAATGGCACTGGTGGCCAGTGTTCCCTGCATGGCTAGTAATGGCTGACAAGGAGAGCTCAGTCTTCTGATCCCGTTTAACAGATTCTGTTTCTCAACCTAAATGTCCATTGACAGATGAAGGGATAAAGAAGATATGGTACGTATACACAACGGATACTATTTAGCCATAAAAAGAATGAGATAATGCCATTTGTAGCAACATGAATGGACCTAGAGTTTATCATACAAAGTGAAGTAAGCCAGAAAGAGAAAGACAAATACCATATGATATCGTTTATATGTGGAATCTAAAATATGACACAAATGAAGTTATTTACAAAACAGAAAGAGACTCACAGAAATGATAATTATGTGAAGTGTTGGGGGTGTTAACTAACCCCATACTGGTAATCATTTCACAATATACAAGTGTATCAAATCAATACACTGTAATCTTAAACTTACACAATGCTATATGTCGATTATATCTCAATAAAGCTGGGAGAAAAACTACATATTTCATCAAATAAGATGCAGCTATCCTAACAAATAAAGTTCCCAACTTCTCCCCACAAGGAGGAGATGCATAATTCTAATTGTCATTGTATCTGTCACTGGCTACATTAAAAATTTCTCAAATTCTGTCATAGTCTCTACCTAAAGTTAAAATTATAAAATTAACTTCTAACAACTTGTATATAAAACAAAAATGAAAAGAAAATGATTAGCTTATATAAATATATGTACAACAAGAGAAATACGTAAAGTTACCACAGTCCTCATTTCTATAATTGGTCACAATACCATCCATAATTGATTGATATCTATGACTTTCTTCTTCCACAATCCTTTCCATACTTCCCCTTCCTTCAGCCAGCCAGAACTTCAGCTGTTTAGGATGATTTACCTGCAAGAAGGACCCAAATCTTCATTCTCAAAAGTCTGAGTCTTCAATTGTCCTGTCCCTCCACCCTGCTTTTTTTTGTTTTTAAAGATACTATAGCTTTCCATTAAACTTTACTATTGGAAATAGTACTAAGAGGTGCCCAAGGGAAGCCCCTGGGTTCCAGACCTAAACCTTCTTGTCCCCACTGTGAGCAGTAACCCAGTTTCCCTCTTGGAATCAGGATCATTCACTCCAGCCCATAAAGTAACCCCTCTCTCTGTCTGTTGGTTCAGTGGCATAAAGAGATCCAAACAGCCAGGTGACAGCCTCATCTTCAGTTCAGTGGAGCTCCTGTTTTACCCCCTGGTGGAAGCATTTCTTCTCTGAGCGCTGAGACCTCCAAGCCAGCAGAATGCAAGGTTGTCAGGACGAGAAGCAAAAAGTCTACAAGTGGGTTCTTTCTTATAATAGTGGACACAAAAAGTACTGACCAAAATAAATAAGTAGGAAAGTAAATAATTAAGTAAATAAGTAAATAAACATAACTTCATCAAAATTCAAAACTTTTTCTCTGTTTAAGAACCTGTTGAAAGAATGAAGAGGCAACCCACCTACTGTGGGAAATATTTGAATTTCCGTGATTGTTGAAGATGTAGCTTAGTGCCCATGTACTTATGAATCATTTATATTTTTCCTTTTGTGAGTGTCTGTTCAAGTCTTTTAATTGGATTCTTTGTCTTTTTGTTACTGAGCTGTAAGAATTCTTTATATATTTTGAATTCACATCCTTTGTCAGATACATGTGTTATGAATATATTTTCTAAATCTGTAGCTTGCCTATTTTTTAAATGTTTTGATGAGCAGAAGTTTTTAATTTTGATAAAATACTATTTATAATTATTTTCTCTTTGTTGGTTAGTGCCTTTGGTGTTCTCTCTAAATAATTTTTGCCTGTACCAACGTCATAAAGATATTTTCCTATATTTTATTCTAGAGGCAATGTAGTTTTAGTTTTAATATTCAGTGTTCAGGTCTATCTATTGGAGACTTTTAAGTAAAAAAAGTGACATGAACTGATTTGCATTTTAAAAGAAACACTCAACAAGTTGCTTGCATGCTGTAAGGGACAATGATAGCAACAGAGTGGTCAGTTACAAGATTCCTGCAATAATCTAGATGAGAAATTTGTTGGCTTTGACCAACAAATTTATTGTTAGTGGGAGATTTGGTGAAAAGTGGTTGAATCTGGGATATAGTTTGAAAGATAAGATTCCTGATGACATATAGGATGGGGGTATGAGAGAAAGAGAAGAGTCAAGATGATGACAATTTTCTGACCTGTGCAGCAACCGGAAAGATAAATTGCTATTTAATTGTGCTGAGAAAGATTGGCGGGTGGAGGTGGAAAGGAATCAAGAGTTAGATTATGGATGTATTAGGTTAGAGGTGTTTATTAGACACCCAATTGGAAATGTGGAATAAGTAGTTGTGTGTTAACAGCCTGGAGTTCAGTACTGAGATCCAGGCTAGAGCTATGCATGAGGGTTTCTCAGAATGTGGATGATGACTAAAGCCATGAGATTATTTTGTTAAAATTTATTTTATTCAAGTATAGTTGTTTTACAACATTGTATCAATTTCTGGTGTACAGCAAAGTGAGTCAGATATATATATATATTATATATATATATATATATATATATATATTCTTTTTCATATTCTTTTCCATTATGGTTTATCACAAGGTATTGAATATAGTTCCTTGTGCTATACAGTAGGACCTTATTGTTTATCCATTCTATACATAATAGTTTGCATCTAAAGCCATCAGATTAGATGCCGTTACCTAGGGAGTGGGTATAGATAATGACAAGAAGGACCAGCTCTGAGCTCTAGAACACTCCAATATTAAGAGGTCAGGAGAAGAAAATCCAGCAAAGGAGACTGAAGACTGAGAATAATTGATACTAGGACTAAAATCAAGAAAGTGTGGTGTCTTAAAAGTGAGATACAGAAAATATTTCCAAAAAAGAGTGATCATGGTGACAAATGGTAAAAGTTCCAGTAAGGTCGTGACTGAGAACTGACTTGGTTACATGGGGGTCATAGATGCCTTGACAAGAGCAGTTTTTGTGGAATGATAGGGCATAGCATCTAACATGGAGGGAGAAACCAGAAAACGGCTGGTAGACTGTGAGAAGGGGGACATCTCAATACAATCAAAAATAATTGTAGGGAATAAGGGAATACAAGAGCTGTATGGACAGAATATCATCAGAGACTTCAAGCCTTCAGAAGGGAAGCCATTCTGGATCATGACAACTGTTAGAGTGTGGCCATGGGTTTGCTCATCTGGCTTAAGCAGAGTGGAAGAACTTTGGAGCTAAGGAGTTAAATCACTGTGAAGGCCAGTCTTGGATGGGTTACGTGCACGGACATTGATGTTGCCCAGGGAAAGACAGGCACTGAGGAGGAACAAGCACTGAACCCAACAAAGCAAGTCAAGTTCTCAGCATGGGCTGAGGGCTAATAGGACCACCCTTTATCATGAAGGAAACTCCATTGTACTATTCAACCACAGCCAAAATACACACCAGCCACCCTTTCTTCCCCCATTATCAAGATGGAACATGTAAGGAACAAACAGCTGCTCAGAATTTTAGGGATTTACCAAAAAGAACAAATGCGTTCTGCCATGTGGGCTGCGTCATGCCATTCCTCAAAGAGCTAAGTGATTCATGGCTATGAATCACCCGTAACATCTGTCACGCTGGGTCTCGGAAGCTGCTGTGGATTTGCATTGAGGCTGACCTTGCTTTTTAGGTCCCTGTGTGTAGGGTGTGTGTGTGTGTGTGCATGTACATGCTCACTGTCATATCATTATAAATTAAGGAATTTGACACTTTTTAATTTAAAATCATTGGAGATGAAAAAAGCATCAAATGAGGCTGAATGCTCAGATTTGGCTTTCCTTCCTATCTTTATAGAAAAGAGCTATTAATAAAATCTGACTCCTAAGCCATCCTCTGGTCCTCTACTGAGGTCGAAGGTAGTATTTCAGGTGGATATATGGCTGATTCCTTACACTTTAAAACAAGAATAAAATATAGTACTTCATTCACTTTGACTAGGGTGTATATTTCAGTTCCCCTGGCCTTGGACTTAATGTCATATAGAATCCCATAGAAGCAGCTGGGATCCTCTGAGACCACAGGAGATGTCACATCAAAGCCATAAATGACCAATGTCAGGTTCTTACATAAAAATCACAAAACTGAACTGCTGTGGGGTATTGGCATGAAACAGATCAGGGTTTCAGTGTCAACTCAGGCACAGGTATGTCCTGAAAACAGCCTAAGTCTGCCTCCCCTGAGATTCTATATCATCTTTTGTAAAAATAGAGATAATACTACCCAAGTTAGAGGATCACTGCATTAATTAAGTGACTAGACATAAATGAAAGTCTCTGACACCAGGCTAAGTAAGTAGTGGCTTCTTTTCCTTCTTCCCGTCATCTTCCTTTCATCAATAGGAGTAAAACCTATTCTTTCTGCTACAAAACCCAAAAAGACATGCATTAGAAAATCCTCTGAAAATTATGAACTCTGTCATTGTATCATCCTAGTCCAAAGCAGCTGTGCTCTCTTTAGGTCCAAGCTGGGTTCAAATTTCAGCTTTACAACTTGGCTTTGGGCAACCAATGTACATAGCTTCAGTTTTCTCCTCTGTACAATGGGATAATAATAGCCTCTAACTCAGGTGGTTGTCAAAGAAAAGTTTTAATGAAAGAAGGCACACAAAGTGCTTGGCATAGTTCCTGTCACATAGTCGTGTACACTCAGGAGCTGCCTTTTAGTAATTTTCTGTATCATCCTGATTTTACCCATTAGCACAGAAGTGAGAGAGAGAGAGAGAGAGAGAGAGACAGAGACAGAGACAGAGACAGAGACAGAGAGAGAGAGAGGGAAGGAGAAACCAGAACTGTTTTGGAGGCCTTGCTCTTGTCTTGGTAACGGAAGAGCTGGTCCTTAATCCCATTCTAAACACCCGTGGCCTCTTTGGTTCCTACACCTGCCCCCCTACCTCACCTGGAGGTTTTTTACCCTTTGTATATAACACAACCTCAGAGAGCACAAATGTCACCATCACTGTGACAGTGAATGGGTGGAGAGGGGAGGAGCTCTCTGAGAGATGTACTTCACACACACACACACACACACACACACACACACACACACACACACAAACACACCAGCTTGGAAACCCAGGGCAGAGGGCCTAGAAGCCCTACAAAAATGAAAACTTTTTCCTAAGTTTGACCCAGCCAATTCTAATTAAGAAAAACAAAAAAACAGAAAACCTCTGAGTTCCAGAACAATGGTATGAAGGAGCCAGGGTGGCCACAGAGCACCAGGCAGCACCTCCTGACCCAGGTGGGAAGATAGAGACCTGCGCCTGCCACAAAGAGCCAGTTCTGGAGGCGCTCAGCACTGGGTGGTAGCGGGAGCCCACATTTCTGAGATTCCGCAGAAGTATCATTTGAAGGGTGACAGGTCTACTTGCGTTGTGTTTTGTTTAGTTTTTAAAATCAAATAGTAGTTACGCATGTGTCTGTGTTGATATGTGTTTTTGTGGGGAGTAGTGAAAGATGTATCAGAGTTACTCAGAAAGCTCTGATAAGGTAAACAGCTAACCTTTCACCTACCGGTCCCTAAAATGCCAGGATTCTGATTCAGTCATTCTGAGGTGACATCTGGGTGTAAGTCTTTTGATAAAGGAGCCAGGCTAATTCTGACACCACCCCCTCCAGTTGAGAGAATCAGTGATAAAATATCCATGGGGCCATATCTATCTACTCACAAGCAGTTTGTTTAAAGTAGAAAGTTAAAGAACCCAGAACTCTTCCAGGCACGGCAGGGGCATTCAATCTACAAGAGGCATCCATGTCACCTGTTAATATTTTTCTACCAAAGCCTACACAACACCTTCTTGAATCTACCTTTTCTTTCCCTGCATTGCTTTAATCCTCTTTCTGTTTTTATTCATTGCCTTTCTCCCCTTCTTTTCCTCCTATTAGCCCCTGTGGGGCTCATCAGGGGAGCATTAAAGAAGCCTGCATTTGCTGCTGCCTTATTTTAATGCCCCACCATCACATGCCTCTCTGGAACATTTAGCCCCTTCACTGTGATGCTTTCTGGCTGTTTCCCACGGCGCTGCAGGGAAGTGTCTCAGCTGAGCCCACCCTCTCCTTGTTGGCGACACACTGTCCTGCCTGGGCTGTTCCCTGCTCCTCCCTGCTGCCCTCACCCACTGCTCTGAGGAGAGCAATGGTTTTCAAACTTAAATTTCATCAGAATTCCCTGGACGAATTGTTAGACCCTTAGGTCCCTTCTCCAGACTTTCTGATTTGTAAGTCTGGGGTGGAGCCCGAGAATTTACTTTCCTAACCATTTCCCAGATGATACAAATGCCACTGGTCCAGGGACCACACTTTGAGAACCACTGATGAAGAGGCAAGGACAGACTTGGGGAGCAAACTCCCTTGGCTTCCATTACAAGTATAGCCACTGGCCAGCTGAGTGACCGGGACAACCTATGTGCCCTCTGAGAGACTCAGTTTTCTCAGCTGTAAAAATATGATGATAATAACCTCACAGAACTGTTTTAGGGATTAAATAAGATATTGTCTTCCTGGCCTCTGTGAGAAGCAGAATTTTTAATTTAATTTTATTATTTTACATATATATTCTTTTTCATATTCTTTTCCATTATAGTTTATCCCAGGGTATGGAATCTAGTTCCCTGTGCTATACAGTAGGACCTTGTTGTTTATCCATTCTCTGTATCATAGTTTGCATCTGCTAATCCCAAATCCCAGTCCTTCCCTCCCCTACCCCCTCCCCTAGCAACCCCAAGTCTGTTCTCTGTCTGTGAGTCTCAGAAATGATAATTGTCTGTGAGTCTCTTCTTCTGTGGGGAGAACATTGAAGATCTACTCTCTCAGCAAATTTCAAGTAAATAATACAGTCATGTTAACTATAATCACATTAGACCCCCAGACGTACTCATCTTATATCAAAGTTTGTATTCTTTGACCAACATTTCCCCATGTACCCCACCCTTCAGCCCCTGGAAACCACCATTCTACTCTCTGTTCTATGAGTTTGGCTCTTTTAGATTCCATGTAAAAGTGAGATGATACAGTATTTATCTTCTTCTGACTTATTTCACTTAGCATAATGCCCTAAATGTTCATCCACATTGTCACAAATGGCAGGATTTCCTTCTTTCTCATGGCCGAATAATATTTTGTTATGAGGAAGAAGGTTATTCTGCATATATAATCTCATATATATTAAATATGTATATATATTATATAGTACATGGATAATACACACACACACACACACATACACACACATATATACATCACATCTTCTTTATTCATTCATCTGTGGTCAGCCACTTAGATTGTTAGATTGTTTCTATATCTTAGCAAATAAAGAATAATGCTGCATTAAGCATGGGAGTGCAGATATCTCCTCCATATCTTGCTCTCATTTCCTTTGGATATATACCCGGAAGTGACATTACTGGATCGTGTGGTAGTTCCATATGGTAGTTCTATTTTTAATTTTTTGAAGAACCTCCATACTCCACAGTGGCTGCACCAAATTACATTCTCACCAACAGGGCACAAGTGTTCCCTTTTCTCCACATCCTTTCTAGCACTTGATATCCCTTGTCCTTTGACAATTGCCATTCTAACAGGTGTGAGATTATAGCTGGCGTGGTTCTGTTTTGCATTTCCCTGATGATTAGTGCTACTGAGCACTTTTTCATGTACTAGTTGGTCATTTGTATGTCTTCTTTAGAAAAATGGTTATTTAGTTTCTCTGCTCACTTTTAATTGAATTATCTGGGTTTTGTTATTATTGAGTTGTATGGGCTCCTTATAGTTTTTGATATTAGTCTCTTATCAGGTATATAATTTGCAAATATTTTCTCCCATTTAGTAGGTTGCCTTTTCATTGTGTTAATTGTTTCTTTGCCTGTGCAGAAGCTTGTTAGTTTTGCTTGTGTTACTTATGCTTTTGGTGTTATATGCAAAAAAGTAGTATTGCCAAGACCAGTATCAAGGAAGTTTTCCCCTATGTTTTCTTCTAGGAGTTTTATGGTTTCAGGTATTAGGTCTAAGTCTTTAGTCAATTTTGAGTTAATTGTTGTGGGTAGTTTAAGATAGGGGTCTGATTTCATTCTTTTGCATGTGATTATCCAGTTTTCTCAGCACCATTTATTGAAGATACTATCCTTTCCCTACTGTGTGTTCTTGACTCCTTTGTCATAAGTTAATTTACCATATATGTGTGGGTTTATTTCTGGGCCCATGATTCTGTTCTACTGGTCTATGTGTCTGTTTATATGCTAGTAGCATTCTGTTTTGATTACTATAGCCTTGTAATAGAGTTTGAAATCAGAAGGTGTGATGTCTTTGGCTTTGTTTTTCTTTCTCATTATTTCTTTGGCTATGTAGAGTCTTTTGTGGTCCATACAAATTTTATGACTGCTTTTTCTACTTTTGTGGAAAAATGTCATTGGAATTTTGATAGAGATTATATCAAATCTATAGATGATTCTCTGTAGTATAGACATTTTAACAATATTAATTCTGATTCATGAACGCAGAATCTTTTCCGATTTGTTTGTATCTTCTTTAATTTCTTTCCTCAATGTCTTACAGTTTTTAATACACAGTTTTTCACTTTCTTGATTAAATTTAATCCTATGTGCTGCTGTTGCATGGAATGTTGTGTATATGTCTGTTAGGTTCAAGTCAAATATTTCATTATTGATTTTCTGTCTCAATGATCCATCCATTGTTGAAAGTGGAGTATGAATCCCACACTATTATTATACTGTTGTCTATTTCTCTCTTCAAATTTGCTAGTACCTCCTTAATAAATTTAGGTGTTCTGATGTTGGATGCATATATATTTATGATCGTTAGATTCTCTTGATTATTTGACCCCTTTATCATTATATAATGACATTTTTTGTCTCCTGTTACAGTTTTTGGCTTTAAGTATATTTTTTCTGATATAATTGTAGTTACCTCTGCTCTATTTTCATTTCCACTTGCATGAAGTATCTTTTTCCATCCCTTCACTTTGAGCTTCTATGTGTCATTAAAGCTGAAATGAGTCTTTTGTAGGCAACTTATTATTGGGTCTTTTTAAAAATCCATTCAGCCACTCTGTGTCTTTTGTTTGGAGAATTAAATCCATTTATTGTTATGTTAATTACTGATGGGTAAGGACTTACTCATGCCATCTTATTAATGTTTTATGGCTGTTTTGTAGTTCCCTTGATCCTTTCTCTCTTTTTTTGCTACTTTCCTTTGTGAATTGATGATTTTCCATAGTGGTAGGCTTTGATTCCTTCGCTTTATCTTCTGTGAATCTACTGTAGGTTTTCGCCTTGTGGTTGCCATGAAGCTTACATAAAATATCTTATAGATATAACAGTCTATTTTACACTGATAACAGCTCAACTCTGATCTCACACAGAAACTCTACCCTTTTATTCCTCCTTTTATATATATATATATATATATATATATATATTTTTTTTTTTTTTTTTCGGTACGTGGGCCTCTCACTGTTGCGCCCTCTCCCGTTTCGGAGTACAGGCTCCGGACGCGCAGGCTCAGCGGCCATGGCTCACGGGCCCAGCTGCTCCGCGGCATGTGTGATCCTCCCGGACCGGGGCACGAACCCGCCTCCCCTGCATCGGCAGGTGGACTCTCAACCACTGCGCCACCAGGGAAGCCCCTCCTTTTATATTTTTGATGTCACAGCTTACCTCTTTCTATATTGTGTATTTATTAAACAATTATTGTGGCTATAGTTATTTTTAATATTCATGTGTCCTTTAACATTTTATACTGGAGTTAAGTGGTTACCACACCACCATATTACAGAGTTAGAATATTCTGAATTCGACTATATACTTACTTTTACCACGGTGTTTTATGTTTCAACATGCTTTTGTTACTAATCGTTGTCCTTTCATTTCAGCTTGAAAAACTTCTTTGAACATTTCTTGTAAGCCAGCTCTAACGGTAATGAACCCCATCAGCTTTTGTTTGTTTAGGAAAGTTTTTATTTTTCCTTTATTTCTGAAGGATGGCTTTGCTGGATAGAGTATTCTTGGCTGGTATTTTTTCTCCAGAACTTTGAATATATCAATCCACTCTCTCCTGGTCCATAAGATCTCTGCTGAGAAACCCTATCCTGATAGCCTTATCGGGGTTCCCTTGTGACTTACAAGCTTTGTTTCTCTTGTGGCTGCTTCTAAGATTCTCTTTTTGCCTTTGCTTTTTATTTTTTTTTGAAATTCCTTTATTACCAACATGAACAACACCACAAATCCTACACGCCAGCATTATTTTTCAGCAAGTATACCACACCGCTAAAATCGGTTGACCACTACCCACGGAAAAAAAGCACACTAAAAATTAAGATCGTCAGACCTTGATTTTGAACAGTTTTATTTATTTATTTATTTAGCGGTACACGGGCCTCTCACTGTTGTGGTCTCTCCCGTTGCGGAGCACAGGCTCCGGACCCGCAGGCTCAGTGGCCATGGCTCACGGGCCCAGCCGCTCCGTGGCATGTGTGATCCTCCCGGACTGGGGCACAAACCCGTGTCCCCTGCATCGGCAGGCGGACTCTCAACCACTCTGCCACTAGGGAAGCCCCCTAACAGTTTTATTTTTATGTGTCTTAGACAGAATCTCTTTGAGTTTGTTGGCTGACCTACAAACTTTGTGAACTTGAAAATCTAAATCTCTCCCAGATTTGGGAAGTTCTCCACCATCATTTCTTCAATAAGCTTTCTGCCTTCTGGAAATCTTTTGATAGTATCCCATAGATCATGTAGTCTTTCTTCACTCCTTATCATTCTTTTTGCTTTGTTGTCCTCTGACTGGATAATTTCAAAGTTTCTGTCCTCTAACTCACTGATTCTTTCTTCTGCATTATCCATGTTACTGTTGATGTTCTATATTGTGCTTTTCACTTCATATTTTATTCATAGTATTATTCTTCAGTCCAGAATTTTTGTTTGCTTCCCTTTTATGATTTATGGTTTCTCTTTGTTAAAATTTTCATTTTGTCCATGTATCATTTTCCCGATTTTGTTTTTCCTGTTTTTCCACCACCCAGTCATGCAGCTCATGATTCTGTGCTTTCTTGTAGGTCATTGAACTTCCTTAAAACAGTCATTTTGAATTCTTTATCAGGAAAAAAACACAGACCTCCATGTCTTTGGTATTGGTTACTGGAGGATTATTGTGATACTTTGGTGGTGTCATGTTTTCTTGGATTTTCATATTCCTTGGAATTTTGCATTGCTGTCTTTGCATTTGAAGTCACCTTCACCAGTCTTCACTAACTACCTTCAGGAGAGAAATACCTTCCATCAGCCCAGCTAGGAATTCTGAGACCTTCTATGAATACACCTGCTCCGTGCTTTTGCTCCCTCTTGTGGTAGAATTCTTAAGCTTACATGTTTTCTCTCAGTTCTGCAATGCACCTGGTTGGTTGCTGACAGCCTCCCTGTTACTTTACCAAGAGTGGTGCTAAAATTCAAGTTTGTTGTCCTTCCCTGGCCCACAGATTCTGGCTGGCTTTCTGTGTGTGCTTATTAGCTGTCTGTCAAAGTTCACTCTCACTGCTGCTTTCAGGAACATACACGAGGGCTGGGTGGGGGTGTGTTGGGGTGACATGGGTCATTTGTCAGGATACATGGGCAATGCAACCCCAGTGGCTTGTGGGTGAGCTTCTTGACAGAGTTTGTGATACAGCTAGTAGGGTCTGCATCCCTTTAATGCCCTCTGAGAGTTCTATCTACCACTCTCTCAGGTTTTCTCCATCATCCAGTCATGTAGCTCATGATTCAGTAATCTGAGTACAGTGGGAGAAGTATGCTTCTTTTGCGGTGCCTCACGCAGCTGGAGAAGCTGGGTGCTCATTCACCTGCTCTCAGTTTCTCCTATGAGAAAAATGACGGGCTGAGGAGACCTTTCTTATCCCTGTGCTGTGCCTCCTTGGTAGGGGGTGTGGTGTGGGTAAAGTCAAACTGTTCCTCTTACCCTCTCCATTTTATCCAAACATATGTTTTGCTCCACTGTTGTGCTGGTACATCTCCACTGGAAACTTGATTTCCACAAAGGCTTTCTCTTCCATAGGTGGTTGTCTATGATGGTGTTTTTCAGGGACCCCTAGACTACAGCCATGAAGGGCTGGGACTGGTTCACAATCACTTGCAGGGTTCATAGGCACGACTATGGTCTTTCTGGGTCCTTTGTGTATGGTGCTAGATCCCACAGCTCCCACAAAGGCAGTTTTGTCTGTGGATGGATGCCAAGTTTTTGTTGGGGGGGAGGGGAATGGTGAGGGTTGTCTTATTCATGAGGGTGTGTCTTATTCAGCCATGTTGCTGACTTCTCTCTCTTCCTGTTTCTCTGTCTAGCTATCTTGTTGTTTTCTTGCTGTACGGAAGTTCAAATGTGTATAGAAAGGTGCATGCAGAAACTGTGCAGCCAAAGGAGTTAACTATGCCAATTCTCAACTTATTGCCTCACAGCACCAAGTCTGTCCTTCATTCCCTGCTCTGAAATAATAAAGATGAGCCCTGTAAATATTTTTTCTTCTGTGTCAACTGACATGATGTTAAGCTTTGTCAGTAGAAGGAATTGGAAAAATACTTCAGGAAAAAGGGGTTTCTCCTTCTGGTTCCAGTGTGTTTGTTTCATCAGCAGCCTTCAGCACACATGTTTTCTCTAGTGCCCAGCTCCTGCAGCCCAGGCAGGTTTCCTAGCAGCTAGCTTCCATTGCACATGGTGACCCTCAGTAATTAGCAGGCAGCAGTTTTTCCTGGTACCTCCTGAGGCCGCTTTGCAGTAGAGTACCACCAGTGAGATACCTCTCTACAAACAGTTTCCCGTGTTTAGAATTCCCTATTCTTTACTTCCAGAAATAATTTTTTTTTTTTTTTTTTTTTTTGCGGTACGCAGGCCTCTCACTGTTGTGGCCTCTCCCGTTGCAGAGCACAAGCTCCAGACGTGCAGGCTCAGCGGCCATGGCTCATGGGCCCAGCCGCTCTGCGGCATGTGGGATCTTCCCGGACCGGGGCATGAACCCGTGTCCCCTGCATTGGCAGGCGGACTCTCAACCACTGCGCCACCAGGGAAGCCCCAGAGATACAAATTCTTGAAGTCCCAATGCAAAAGCTGCCTCCACGAAGTCTTCCCTGATCCTTCTAGTCAAAATGGATTATCTTTTTTTTTTTTTCCAAATGGCCACTTTATGGCACTTTTATGTATGTTCCCTTTCTATTTTATGTTGTACTTATTTGTGTATTTATCTACCAGAGTACAATATAAACCGAGAGCTTAGGAGAATGATTTGAAAATGGCAGGCACCCAGGAAATATGAATGAATCAATTAATATGGCATAATGCTGTATTATACAATAAGGAAATAGTCCTAGGTACAGTAGGATTTTGTGGAATACTGAGATGTATGTAGACTGGAATAATCCAGGAAGTTTTTCATGGGGAAGAAATAGCTGTTTCTTGAAAGATGTATGGGACTAAGAGAGGCAGAAGGGTGGAAGGTAGGGCTGGGAGAGACTCCATGGTGTGGAAAGCAGCATGATCAAGTGCTCTGTGTTATCATTTGTCTGAAGAACAAGGAGAAGACTGACCTACCTGGAGTGGAGGACCTTTGCTGGGAACAGTGAAAGCTTGCATATGGAGGCAAGTATGGGCCTTGGAAGGCGTTACAAAATGTTCTATGAGATGAATCATACAAACCTTTCCTACACACTCACATATTTTAACTGAATTGTGCATTTTTTACATCATTCACAAATAAGGGGAAAGGAAAAATAAGGGGCTACCACTAATTTACCCACCATTCTCCCACCGTTGCAGAGTAGGAAAATCTCATTAAATAGATAATCCAGATTTTTCCAGATATATGTGGTTGAAGGTGGATGCTGTGTTTATGGCTCCCCCTGGACCATGATGTAAATGTTTTGGACCCTTTCACAAAGATCTTTATTCAGGGAGAAAGTTGAAGTAGATTGATTGAGGTCTTCACGTAAACAATGTGACTGGAAGGCCATCCGAAGCAGTGACCAAGGTTACTCCATCCTTAGTGGGCATCGCATCTTCTCCTGTGCACCCATCCAGAGTTGAATTGAGACTAGCCCACCTCCTTTCAGGCTGTGACATCGGGAGAATGGGGTCAGCAGTTACCTAATTTACCCCGTGATCAGCAGATGAATGACACGTGGGATGTGATAACTATTGTCTAAACTGCTTTATCTTATTTGCAATACAAATTCACTAAATCAGTACAGACTTCTCCCAGGATCTTGCTAGCCAGTGCAAAATCTCTTCTAATTCTTTGTACATCTTTTAGAAAATCATATTCAGTATATAACCCTGAACATAAAGTCTGCGACTTTGTGGGGGTGGGGGTCTAAGTTAAGTTTCTGTACCAAGAAGATAGAAAGTTACAATAATTTTAATACAACAGAATTTTGTTCCTCTCCCACTTAATAGTCCAAAGGGGAGTTGTCCTGAGCTGGTAGGATATTTCTTTGCCACAAAGTTATTGAAAGACTCAGTATGAAATGTGGTTCTGGGTCCAAATTGGCTGCTACATGTGTTATCATTTCTATATCAGCAAGAAAGGTGAAAAAGGAAAGGATAAGAAATTATCCTTTTAAACACAGCCTAGAAGTTGTAAGCATCATTTCCAGTTATATTCAACAGACCGAAATGGTATCATGTGACCACTCCTAATTGCAAGGGAAGCTAGGAAACATAGTATCTATTTGGACAGACTTGTACCCTGCTAAAATTCAGGTGGTTCTATTAAGGGTAAGAAACTTTGAACAGATCCTGGGAGATAATTAGCAATTTTTTGTACCTAATGCCTTTTATTTTTATTTGTATTTATTTATTTGCGGTACGCGGGCCTCTCACTGTTGTGGCCTCTGCCGTTGCGGAGCACAGGCTCCGGACGCGCAGGCTCAGCGGCCATGGCTCAGGGGCCCAGCTGCTCCGCGGCATGTGGGATCTTCCCGGACCGGGGCACGAACCCGTGTCCCCTGCATCGGCAGGCGGACTCTCAACCACTGCGCCACCAGGGAAGCCCTGTATTTGTTTTTACTGAGGTATAATTGACACACAACATATTCATTTCAGATATATAATACAGTGATTTGTATATATTGCAGAATGATCACCACAATAAGTCTAGTTAACATCTGTTACCATGCATAGTTACAGAATTTTTTTCCTGTAATGAAGACTTTTAAGATTAATCTCTTAGCAACTTTCAAATATGCAGTACAGTATTATTAACTGTAGTTGCCATGCTATACATTGTATCCCCATGACATTTATTTTGTAACTGTAAGTTTGTTCCTTTTGGCTACCTTCACCCATTTTGCCCACCCCAGCCCCACCTCTGGCAACCACCAATCTGTTCTTCTCTGTATGTGTGAGTTTGCTTTTCTTTTCTTTCAAGATTTAATGTACAAGCGAGATCACATGATATTTGTCTTTCTCTGTCTGACTTATTTAACACAATACCCTCAAGGTCCATCCATGTTGCGGCAAATGGCAAGATTTCATTCTTTTTTATGGCTGAATAATATTCCATTATATATGTATTCCACATCTACTTTATCTATTCATTCATCCACAGACATGTATTGTTTCCATATCTTGGCTATTATAAATAATGTTGTAATGAACATGAGGGTGCATATATCCTTTCCAGTTAATGTTTTTGTTTTTCTTCAAATAAATACCCAGAAGTGGAATTGCTGGATCATATGGTAGTTCTATTTTTAATTTTTTGATGAACATAAATTCTGTTTTCCATAGTGGCTGCACCAGTTTACATTCTTGCCAACAGTGCACAAAAGTTTCCTTTTCTCCACATTCTTGCCAACACTTAGTATTTCTTGTCTTTTTGATACTAGTCATTCTAACAGGTGTGAGGTGATATCTCATTATGGTTTTGATCTGCATTTCTCTGATGATGAGTAATATTGAGCATCTTTTCATGTACCTGTTGGCCATCTGTATACCTTTGTTGGAAAAATGTCTATTCAGGCTCTCTGCCCATTTTTTAAGTAGAAGTGTTTGTTTTTCTGCTATTGAGTTGAATGAGTTCTTATGTATTTTGGATATTAATCCCTTATCAGATATACTTTTAATGTATTTTTCTATTTAGTAAGTCTTTTAATTTTGTTGATGGTTTCTTTTGCTGTACAGTAGCTTTCTAGTTTGATGTAATGCCACTTGCTTATTTTTGCTTTTGTTGCCTCTGCTTTTGGTGTCAAATCCAAAAAATCATCACCAAGACTGATATTAAGGGGCTTACCACCTATGTGTTATGTTAGGAGTTTTATGGCTCAGGTCTTACGTTCAAGTTTTTAATCCATCTTGAGATAATTTTTGTGTGTGGTGTAAGATAGTGTTCCAATTTCTGTCCAGTTTTCCCAACATCATCTATTAAAGAGACCGTTTATTAAATATCCCCATTGTATATTTTTTTGCTGCCTTTTCATAAATTAATTGGCTATATATGCATGAGTTTATTTCTGGGCTGTCTATTCTGTTCTATTGATCTATGTGTTTGTTTTTTTGCCAATACCATACTGTTTTGATTCTACTATTTCTTATTTCCCAAAGGGAGATCCTTAAAGGAAAATTCTGTGGAAAATTCTCTCCCAATAGGAGCTAACACCTGCTTCCCCTTTCCCTCAACCTCCCACAGTGAGATAATTATAAACGTCTTTAGGCATCTCTTTAAAGAGGCTCTTTTTACAAGTTGAGGTGTCCAGAATTAATTATTGGGTCATTGATTTTTACATTTGTCAGATGAAAGTGTTGGGGCTCAGGGAAAGCCACCCCAAAATATGCCACAATGGAATATTGATTATTTTGCAGTGAAGTTACTTGAGAAACAGCCCGTGCAAGAAGGGTACTCTGAGTTTCTCCTCTGTCTCCCTAAAAACAGGAAATAACTCTATGTGAAAGCTACCCTTCTAGTACGAGGAGGAAGGGGGACATCCTTAAACCACCAGAGATAGGAAACTCAGAGCCCAAAAGGCTATATGAACAACTCTTTATCCTTTTTACTTCTTTACTAAATTACTACCCTAAACCCAAACTCTGTTTAGAGTCTTCACTAATTAAGCGCCCAAGCCTAAGTTTCTTTGTCTTGTCAGTTCTTCACAGATTTATTATTTCTTTGTCTAAAAAGTATAAAAGCTTCCTGCCTTGGCCACCTCTTAGGTCCTACTTCTATGAGACCTCGGTACATACAAATTAAATTTTTCTCCTGTTAATATGTCTTGAGTCAATTTAATTATTAGACCAGCCAAATAAACTCAAGAGGGTAGGAGGGAAATTTCCTCCCCACCAGCAACAGGGAAATGGAAAGTCATGTAAGTGATGGAAATTAAAAATGTAGATGCATTTAACTCCCCTATAAAGTGTAAGAACTTTATCAGTCCCCAAAATGGTTATACTATGACTATACCATATTTTTCTAGTAGGAAACTACACACGTATACTTATTAATAAAACAAGTAGCTACAATGAAAATGATGAAAAACCTGAGCTGCCCAAATAAGTATGGTTCATGATTTCTGAGCTTTTCTATTAATTTTAATTGTGTATTATTTTTTCATTATTCGATCATCTGTCAGGACCTGCCACCAGTCAAACAGTGGCAAGTGTAGAAGACTATATAATACAAATAGGAGAAAAGTCTAAAATTGCAAAGAAAGTCTGAGTTATCAACTTAACGTTTCTGTGATTTGAAAAAAGACTGGCATTATTTAATTTTATCAACAGAGTACTTCTGCCAAATGAGGAAAAAACACATTCCATGGGACACAAATTCCAAGAACCTCTGGAGTGAGCGGTAGACAGTAATTACTAATACTTGATCAAAGTAATTATAAAATAAATGTGATGCTTTAAAGATGGATTAATTTGGCAACAATGTTGAAGATGGATAGGAATAAATGAAGAAAAATAAGGCATGGTGTGCAGAAACTGCTGCATTGTCTCACTGTGGCAGGTTCCTGATGAGGGGAGTGATGGAAGAAGTGGAGGGAAAAGTGTGAGAGTAAGAGTCATCACAAGGAAAGGAACGTGAGGACTTGAAGAGTCATTCACGATAGTAAATGATAAAGATGACACTTCTAGTTTGGGTAAATGGGAAATTCACTAAAAATAGGAAGTTTGGAAAAGAAAGTTTGAGGAGTAAAAGTGAATGTGTTTTTATACATTTTATTGGAAATGATGGTATAAAACTTAATAAAAATGAGAATATAAAAAAAGATGGTAACGGCCGACAACCTTATGAAATGATGCTCAACATTGCTAATCATTAGGGCAACGCAGATCAAAACCACAGTGAGATATCACCTCACACCAATTAGTATGGCTACTCCCCCCAGAAAAGAAAATAACAAGAGCTGGTGAGGAAGTGGACAAATCGGAACCCTGGCACACAATTGGTGAGAATGGAAAGGGTGCAGCCACTATGGAAAACAGTATGGCAGTTCCTCGAAAAATTAAAAATAAAATTACCATAGAATTTAGCAATACCACTTCTGGGTATATACTCCTCAAAATTGAAAGCAGGGTCTCAAAGATAAATTTGTGCACACATGTACATAGCAGCATTATTCTCAATAGCTGGGATACGTAAGCAGCCCAAATACCCATCAATGAATGAATGGATAAACAAAATGTGGTATATACTACAATGGATTATCATTCAGCCTTTACAAGAAAGGAAATTCTGACACATACTCCAACATGGACAAACCTAAGGGGCATTACGCTAAGTGAAATAAGCTAGTCACAAAAGACAAAATACTGTATCATTTGACTTATGAGGTATATAGTGTAGTCAAATTCATAGAGAAAGGAAATAGAATGGTGGTTACTGGGGGCTAAGGGCACTGTGAAATGAAGATTTGTTTAATAAGTATACAGTTTCAGTTTTACAAGATGGAAAGAGTTCTGGAGATTAGTTGCCCAACAATGTGAGTATATTTAACACTACCAAAATGTACACTTAAAAATGATTAAGATGGTAAGTTTCATTTTATGTGCATTTTGCCACAATAAAAATAAAAATATGGTACTGCAGTGTGGTGACAAGTGGAGGACATAAAAAATATATTTGAAGTTAGCAGAGTTTTTGATGAAGTAATAGAATGTTCTATTTTGTGATGTACCCACACAGTGGTGGGAATTTTAGAAGTCATCTTTCTATGTAATCATTATTAATGTTCTATAAAGTTGACATTATTTTACCCATTTTTAAAGATGAGACTAGTAAGGTTTAGAGAGATTAAGTAACCTGGAAAGGCCCCCCAGCTGGCCTGTGGTAATGCCAGACTTTGGGCTCTCCAAGGCAGGCTGTTTCAAGATGCCATGTCATCTCTGTTGCAGAAAGGAGTTGAAGCCAGAGCTCAGGGAGAACCACAGATAGGCCCAGGAGGGAAGAGGGAAGTCAGGGAAGATTCAGCAGAATTGCAGTTAGAGAGGGAAAGATGCTTAGGATCAGAAAATTGCAGTGTTGGAGTCCAAGAGAGAATTCCATGGAGACAATGAAAGGTTCAGAAGTGTTTCTGCCTATTTTTATGTAATTGCTTATCACACTACTTTTGTACTTAATTACCTCAATTTTCGGCAGAAAAGAAAGCTAGATGGGCCTCATTTGCTTTAATTCTGCTTCTATTATGTTTACTATTGTAAAGTTCCATTTTAAAAAGTCACTCTGGGGACTTCCCTGGTGGCGCGGTGGTTGAGAATCCGCCTGCCAATGCAGGGGTCACGGGTTCGATCCGTGGTCTGGGAAGATCCCACCTGCCGCGGAGCAACTAGGCCCGTGCGCCACAACTACTGAGCCTGTGCTCTAGAACCCGCGCGCCTAGAGCCCGTGCTCCTCAACAAGGGAAGCCACCGCAATGAGAAGCCTGCGCACCGCAGGGAAGAGTAGCCCCCGCTCGCCGCGACAAAGCCTTCGCGTAGCAACGAAGACCCAATGCAGCCAAAAATAAATTAATTAATTAAAAAAAAAGTCAGTATGTGCTGTTATTTAATTCTTTATTATATTGTTTGATCCTACTGAAAATACTCACTATTGATGTCGCTTAAAATATGTTTCCACTTAATTACCTGATGCATTACCCTGGGAAAACAGATTTACCCAAGTTGGATTCCCATACCACCCTTCCCTATTACTGCCCCTTCCATCACTCCCTACGCACGCACACACACACACACACACACACACCATGATGTACTAGCTGTCTCCAGGCGGTCTTATTACTCAATGTTTTTGAAGGGTAGCAGAATATGCTACCCAAAATACGTCCTTTAGCATAAGGATTATTTTAAGAAACTGTAGATCCAGGAATGCTCTGAAAACAGAGTAAAAGTTGCCCTTTTGTAAGAGAAATGTACATCTATAAAGGAACTCCCCATTTGTAAGGGCTTCTCCCTCTCTGTACCAGGAAGAGAAGGACTCTAAATCACAAGAAACTCACATTAATAGAGAAGCCTCAGAATTAAACCTGCATAACAAACCTTGTCCTTTTTTTTTTTTTTTTTTTTTTTTACTGCTCTTCTCCCAGTGCCCTCCTCTAACTAGCCTTTCCCTACCCTAACATCTTTGTTTTGTTCTTAGATGAAGGTGTATATAAGGTGGTAGCTTGGGCCATCTCAGGGAGTTACTGAGGTATACTTATTAATAAACATCTATTGGTTTTCTCTCATTAATCTATCTTTTATTACAGGAGGTCTCAGACAAGCACTTAGAAGGGTAGAGGGGAAATTACTTTTCCTCTCCTACAGTTTCAAACCCTTGTCATATCTAATTGTCTAAAATAGGAAAAACTCTGCTCTGTGTTCACGGATTATTAGACTTTTAAAATAAATTGGCTATGGAAGAAGCAGTGTGCCTGTACTACAGTGCTCCCTTACAGAGGATGAACTCCTTGTTAGGAAACTCCACGCATCTTTTGAGTTTCTAGAATAACTCCCTATATCCACATGGTCTTGCTTATTTTGAGCCACTGCAATTCAGCTCATTTCCCACCCAGTTTTAGTGCTTCCTCCACCTAGTCTGGCTCCTGCCAACTTCCCCCCTCCCTCCAAATCAGGCTGCAAAATAGTCACTTGCACCCCGTTCCCACCAGTGTCCAGGGACAAGCCCTCAGACCATTATTATGCTAAAAGCTGTTCTGCAAATCACCTTAGGAAGCAAATCCAGGAGCACAGAACGTGGCCTTCTTGGATTCTTATCCTGTACTTTTGTTCCTGCGATTGATGATTTCACTCCAGGACAGATTAAATATGTCAACTCCAGTCAAATCACCCCACACTATTCCCACCATATGACAGAGTGGAACAAAGGAAGGAAAGAGCACTGGGGCAGGAGTCAGGATGCTAGGTTTAGGTTCTTATGAGGTCACTAAGTAGCTGTGTGGTCCAAGCTCGTACTTTTCTCCTGGTTGAGTGAGTCTCAGGTTTCTCATCTTAAAAAATGAGTTAAGGGCTTCCCTGGTGGCGCAGTGGTTGAGAGTCCGCCTGCCGATGCAGGGGACGCGGGTTCGTGCCCCGGTCCGGGAAGATCCCACATGCTGTGGAGCGGCTGGGTCCGTGAGCCATGGCTGCTGAGCCTGCGCATCCGGAACCTGTGCTCCGCAATGGGAGAAGCCACAACAGTGAGAGGCCCGCGTACTGCAAAAAAAAAAAAAAGAGTTAATTCAGCAAATACTCTCCTGTATGCAAAATATAAGGGTATTGAGTGAACTAGAATATATTTAATTCAATGAAAACTTACTGAGTTGTTACTGTGCGCAAGGCACATTTCAAATAATATGAATTGAGTACCTACTATGGGCCAAGTACTGTTCTAAATGATATGGGAAGCAAGAGATACAAAGATAGAAAAGGTTAAATAACAAATCAGAGCAAAAGCTAAAGAACTGACACATGGAAAGGAATAATTAATAACAAATTAATGGTTAAATAATAAAGAGATTCAGGACATAGGGAGAGAAGGAGATGCACTAATGACCAATGGAGCTATCACCTAAAAAGACAAAATGAATAGAAGAGTGCTGTGGAAGGTATAAAATGCTATAAAATCTCAAGAATAATATTATTACTTTAGACGCTCAAAGTCTGCAATTCTTAATGCTGAAATAAAACCACACTAAATGTTCATCCCAATAAAATGCTTTCTAAGATGATCACACTGATGGAATGCAGTGCATACACTGGTTGCGTGTGGATTTTGACATTGGGCAGATCTGGGTTCAAATTCCCTCCTAATAGTTCTGCCATTTGGGGGCCATCACTTATATTCTCTACCTCAGTTTCCTCATCTCTAAAATCAGTTTAGCGATATTATCAACCTCATCAGCTTGTTGAGGATCAAATGAGATAATGCTTACCAGGTGCTGAGCTAGGTGGCTGAAAGCATGTTGGCTATTTTTCATAGCATATATCTTTGTCACATTCTTAATGCCACTTTCAATATTGCTGGCTTTTACACAAGATACCCTGTTAGGTAACATGGGGACCCAATAAAGAAAATAGAGCCCCTGTCATTGACGTGCACCTGAAGAGGGATTCAGAACACGAGGAAGCCTTTGATAACTAATAGCACAAAGTGTTGGGGAAAAAGACAGTTTCCTCTACCCTTCTAGGCTCTTCTCACTGGTCTAAGAATTAAATTGACATGAGACAGATTCACAGGAGAAAATAAAACAAAATTTACTAACATGTATATATGGCAGAGACCCAGGAAAATCGAGTAACTCACCAATGGGCCAAACCCTCACTTTCAAATACCATCTTTAGCTGAAGACAAGAAGAGGCTGTTGAGGGTAGTGGTTTGGAGCTTCAAAGAGAAGGAAGGCAATTCATGTGCAGATGGAAAAGCAAACATTTGGTAAACAAATGTGCAGAGGTAGTGGAATTTTAACAAACAGATTTTTTAGGTTCCTCCCTGTCTACACACCTAGTTCAGACTAGTGGTCTAGCGGGATAGCCCCTTCCTGGAACAGGTTCTCTACCTACATTTTTTTAGGCAGTTAGTGGGAGATCAGCGTTTCTTCCTGAATCTTTCAGGCCTTGATTGTTCTCAGCTCGAAATAATCCGCATGCCAAAGAGACATTTTGGGGTGGCAAATTTTATTCCCCTACAAAAACAACTAAGTGACTACAGAATGTCACCCTATCCCTGCCTGCACAGTAAAGCCAATCTACTGACACTGGGCTGTGGTGAAGGAAAGTGCAGCATTTATTGTAAGGAGCCATACAAGGAATCAAGAACGGTTGGTGCTGAAAAAGCCTGAATGGACCGATGGGTTTCAGCACAGCATTTTTAAGGGCCAGGTAAGTGAGGGGGACGGGTAGCAGGGTATGTGATCAGTTCATGCACAGTTCTCTGATTGGATGATTGCGAGGTAACAGGGCAGTGTCACAGGGGTTAACATTATCATTCCTTAGGCTCTAGTAGGCATGGGGGCTACGTGTTCAAGGTCATCAAGTAGTTAACATCTTCTATTTGGTGGGGGGTTTAGCATCTGTAAAACAACTCCGGAAATGTGCATCAGATACTATTATCTAGGTACTTCAGAGAAGAGCTAAAGCAGAGGATATGGGGGAGGGGTCTGCCCCAGAAGGTCTCATAGGGTCTTGCTTGGTGACAGTAGTAAATATTTGGGAAAAGAAATCTTCGCAGTGGACAGGTCAGCAGACACTGGGTGGAGAGGGCTGGGAGCTGGACAGGAGCTCAGGGTCGGGCCTGGCCGACAGCAGAGGTGAAGAGTCTGATGGGACAAACTAGCTCTCCGAGTAGTTTATGTCAATAGTGACCGGTAGCCAGTGCTGCCAGGTGGCGCAGAACCAGGAACCCCAGCAGGTGAGTTAAGCTAATAATGAGAACCCAGGTAGGAGACACTGGGAAGTTCAGACCGATGGGTTGGCAGCATCTGGACCTGCCCTTGGGTAGCAAGATCTGGCCTGGGCTGAGGTGCAGAACAAGTTTCAAGGAAAGAATGAATCTCTAAAACTGGAGCACGTGGGAGCATGTTGGTTTAAGAAGTGCTATTTGCGAAGAAGTTAACCCACAGCTAGAAGCCCAGCATGGGAGCCCCGAGGCCCTGGGTCTGAGGTCCGCGGTCACTCGCTTAGAGGTGAACTGCCATTGTTTCAGCCTTGGTCCTTCAGAGAATCATTCTTGGTTACTAGGGAGGGCTTTGCTGTTGGAAGGCTGAGGAAGGCAGCTGCGGGGGAAGAGAGGTGGGGCTGGCAGAGAGCATGGTGGACATCTCTCTTCACCACTAAACGGAGACTGGGATTCGTTAACTAAAGAAAAGTTATGCAGTAACTGCTACACCAGGTCTGCGTGGTCGTTGTGTTCAGATTGTTTTGGAACTAATTTGAGGCACCAAGACTTAGAGAAAGATTAAAGGAAGTGTCAAGAGCAGAGCATGGTAGACTGGCTTCTATTATCAGCACCACTGATTCTCTCCAAGAGACAGTTTCATCACCTATAAAAGTTTATCTTCCTTGCTGTCCTCAATTCCACAAACGTTCGTTGTGGCTCTCCTGTGCCACATGTTGTGCGAGGGAAACTCACAGAAGAGGGAGGTGCGACCCTGTCTGGTGGTGGGTGTGGGGAGTATGGGGCACAGTCTATCAGGAAAGAGCAGGAGAGAAGGAAGAGGATGAGATGTGTAGGTTCAGTGGGTACCAACTTGGTACTTCCTACATGTGATCTCATTTAAAGAGCTCAGCAAAGTGATGGGGCAGGCGTTACTATTTGCCCTCTCAAAGATGGAGTGATCAAAGCCTGGAGGGGAGTTAGACAACCTGTTCAAGGTCATAGCACTGGTAAATGGTGAAGCTATGGTTTGAACCCAGCTCTGTTTTATCCCAAACCTATGATCTTCCCAACATCTCATCGGGGGAGAGAGCTGGGCAAGCAACTCATCTTCAGTGCATGTTTGAAGCCCAGCATCATCAGAGCACAGAGAGGAAGAAGGGAAAGTTTCATCTGGGTTTAAAAAAAGGTGACATATGGAGAAGCACAAAAAGGGCATTTAGGAAAATCAGGCAGTATGATTTGTGTAAAAGTGCATTTTTTTTTAGGCTGTGGACAGAATCTGAGGGTGTGAAATTGCAAAGATAACCTTCTTTCTCTACAGCCTTTTCCACTAAGGAGTCTGGGGATGAGCAAATTATGAACACGGGCATCATCTATCCCTCAGATGTGAGAGGGTGGCCTTAATGGGACAGGATGAAAATCAATAATGTTATCACTTTGGAGCAAGAAGGTGGGTGACGGAACCCAAAATGTCAGCAGCCTGACAAGGCAAAGGCAGCCTTGGTCCAGGGCAACTGGTATTGATTATAATGATCTCAAAGCAATTAGCACATGGATCTGCCTCCCATTCGTTTTGCCTTCCTTCTCAAAATCTGTACATTCAGGGCCAGGAGGAACCATTGCTCCCTGGGGTGCTGGCTCTGCTATTTGGAAGGACATCAAGAGCTGCAGGGTTCTGCCATCAGCTTCTCATCACACAGGGCTCAGCAGGGGTAAGAGGGAGTTTTAGAATGTTTGGGGCACCCAGGACCACAGGCAGGATTATACAACAGGCAAACCTCATCAC